>NC_062211.1:1707985-1827985 GCF_912470025.1 Vespa velutina
TTTAAATAGTTTAGTATCTTGGGCATGCCTTTTTTTTTTTTACTTATCCTTCGTTGAAAACAGAGCAGTTCCAATAGAAGCTCCCTTATTGAAGAAAGTAGTGATATTATTATATTTCTTTTCTCACTTCATACTATGTAAAGAGTGTTCAGCACAAGGACATGATGATTGTTTTTAGCAAGCGTTACTATGTATCCTTCCGAGGTTATTTTCAGGCCACAACATCGAGATACCTATATCAGACGGTTTTACTTTATAATAAAAAAATATTGACTGACTACACCGATCAATTTTTGTTCAATACATGTTTTATACAGTATATGACGCAAAAAAAAAAAAAAATATATCTGCGAAAGCACGTTTTTTTAATAATTAGTATAATCTTACCTTAACATATGGACACTCGAATTCCGAAATTAAAGAACCGTCCCTTGAAAAGACAGCTACATGGAATCGATTACCATGTGAATCTCCAATCAAAACATCCCCAGCATCACTAATATCAATCCCATTTGGAAAGTTTGTTATATTCTCGCAGCCAATACGACGCAAGAATTTTCCATCCTCGTTAAATACAACAACGCAATGGCCTTTGAAATCGCAAACAAAATATTCTTTTCCTGTGAAAGATATAACAAGATATTAATCAAATGTTTAACACGCATTATTTTATCTTTACATAATAAAAAATTATATTTGTAATAGTGCATTTACCACTAATAGCAATATCACTTGGTTCTCTCATGTAATCGCTACAATCGAACCACCTAAGGAGGGCACCTGTATCACTGATGACAAATACAGTCGGTGATACACTATCGACTGCTACTATCTGACCTTGACCCGTAACAGCTAAACCAGCTACAATGTCGATGTAACGAATGGCAATCTTTTTTATAAAATGGCCGTTTTTAGTAAATATTTGCATCCTAGATCTTTCATTTCCACGGTCGCATACAACAAATTTTCCACTATTTCGCATAACTGCTACTTTTCTTGGATACCACAACTGACCTTCTTCTTTACCGGGGACACCAAATTGAAATTTGAATGTACCAGTCTTTTCAAAAATCTATCATTTAAAAATGAATACACAATGTCATTTTACATTATAAATAATATCTAACTTTATATTCTTCTTTATATACCTGTATCCTGTGATTATTAGTGTCCGCAACTATAATATCTTCGTCCGTACCCAAACAAAATCCATGAGGTGAATTAAATTGTCCTTTACTAGGACCTAACTGGCCAAATTTACTTCGAATTTGCATTGGAGTTAATTTTGCATTATTAGAACGTGGATGTGCATAGTTTCCATTTCCTGCACCAGTTACATTGGCAACTGGATTACCTACTACCACAGGCATATTATGCATTGTATCACCTATAAGATCATCTGAAATACAAATATATATATATATATATATATATAGATATATAGATAGATGTAAATATTTTAATTAAATAAATTATAATCGCTATAACGAAACATGTTAACATTATGTTATGTTTATCACAAAGGAATAAAAATTAATTTAAATTACCAGCACCCTGTGAGAGTATAGGAGATGTGGAGGATGAAAGTGATTGAAAACCACCATTTAAAAGACTGTTGGCAGTTAAAGTGCTCAAGTTAGGCGCATCAATAATACCAGGGGAAGGCCCACGTCCTAATACCAAACCTCCACTACCATTAATTGCTGCATTTCCTAAATCTGTAGATATTTAAATTTAATATAATACAATTTATTAGAAAAATATGTTTATATAAGGAAATGATTAATGATAAATAATAGAAGTTATTATTCTTTCCTCACCTTGATTGGCAAGAGTATTTCCTAATTTTGCAAGAGCTTGCAAATTATTAATGGCATGATTCGTAGAGTTTAAATCTCCAGCAAATAAATCTGCTAGTGCGAAGGAAGGAGTGGGACTTGAATTAGAGCTAGGTCCAATTACACCAGTATCACTAACAATTTCTACCTTTTCGGCTAAACTAGCTAATTGTTGTAAATTATATTCTTGAATACTGGTCAAACCATGAATAGGGCCTGGTGGAAGAGAAACAGGTGGTGGTGGTGGTGGAATATTTTGAGGACTAGATGTAGGTGGAATAACAAACGAAGGTTCACCTTCAAACGAGGATTGCATAGAGGCAGGAAGTGAAATAGGAGAACTTGTACTAATCGTACTGGGACAACTTATTGAAGTATGAACGATTTGTTGAGTAGAGGAAACACCTGGCATGCTTGACTTTATTTCTGGAAGAATTTTTGTTATTGGTGTACTCTCTGTATGAAATTTACCAAACACCTCCTGGAGAAAAAAAAAAAAAAAAGAAAAAGAAAAAAAAAACAAAAAACAAAAAAAATATATTATCTTTACGTTAGAATAAAGACATGAAATATATAATAACGTTTCAAGTACCTTTACAGTTTTTTCAAATTGACTATAATCTGTCTGGAACTCTATACAAAATGTTATGTTAGGACTCGGGGTATTTTTTATTAAATGTAATAATTGCGCCCCTACTATACGGCGAAGAGCTAATATTTCCACGGTATCTCCATGTTCCAAAAGCCTAGATGTAAAGCGGCAAGCATCATCTATTTTTTCTGCAGTTTTTGCAACGCTATCAAAAACAGATTTTCTAAAATACACAGATACAAACTTCGTATTTTTGATTGATTTAAAATAAATATAATTAAACCTACTTATGGAAGGTATCCATTATTTCAAGCTCTCTCTCTGAGTGTAATTTTTCAAGTTCTTCTAAAGCATTGTCTCGATATTTCTCTAATATAGCTTTGTAACTTTGGAAAGTTTCTATTATTAAATCCTTTGCTTGATCACGTTGCATTTGCAATTCACTAAGTGCATTTTCTAACTGCGTTGTAACTTGATCGCAATCCTTAATTTTTGCTTTACTTTCAGACATTAAACTCAATAATTCTTCCTTCTCGCGTGGTTCTGCATCAGCTAATCTCTCATAATGATGATCTGGTGCTTTGTGCTCAACAAGAAGACATTCATTACAGATGGGTTCCTATTAAAAAATGAAATAACTTGAATGATAATAATTCTATCATTATTTGAATATAAAAATTGTATCAAAAGTGTATATATATATATATATATATATATATATGTGTGTGTGTGTGTGTGTTTTAGAAATAGGAAAACTCATTTACCTGACACGTATAGCAATAAAATTTCATATTTTCGGCAGGATGATATTCACAAAAAATAGGTTTATGTATTGGAATAGTTTCATTTGATTTCTTCAAATCCTCAAATGCAATGACTTTATGACTTTCAAAGCAGCGCATGAATTGATGTGCCGTATTACAATTCGGACAGAGAAAATTGGCACAATCTGAGCAACGTGCGACTGCATTTTCTTTAGCCTTGCAAGAGGTACAGAGCACTGCCATATTTTCAATCGCAAACATGTCAAGTATATTAGTTAGTACATAATCACAAGTGAGAGATGCGGCTCCTTTAGAACTAACGGAAGTTTCTTGATGGCATAAGGGACACTCTAGTATAGATTCCACCTTTGAATCTCCAGCTCCGTCCATAAGAAGCTTATCCAGACAACCTTCGCAAAATACATGGAGACAAGATAGTACCCGTGGTGAGC
This sequence comes from Vespa velutina, assembly GCF_912470025.1. NCBI lineage: Eukaryota > Metazoa > Arthropoda > Insecta > Hymenoptera > Vespidae > Vespa > Vespa velutina. The sequence goes on from NC_062211.1 coordinate 1,711,632, forward strand.
ATAATTTGCTCATGCACAAAGTGCATTGTTGATCTCCTATTTTGCCATTATTACAGGTTATCTCTTCGAGTGCATCACCAGAACTGCTACTATTGTTATAACCTGTAACGGTATTAACACTACGTTCACCGAATAAATCCCCACTATCGAGTTCTTCTTTTCCAGTAATACCAGCAGTGGCTGGTACCGAAGCTGTTCCCGAGGGAACAGCTATCGTGGATGATGCCATCCTATACTTCGTCGAACTTTTAATGTTATCTATTGTTCTTTCGATTTTCTTTTTAATCGTTCGCTCAGACGATTTATATCTCATAAAGCAAGTAAATAATTCACGAGTTTCTTTATATATTCTTTTGTTAACAAGTTTTGGGCGTTTAAAATCGTTTAACGTTACGACCCTTTTTTTAAGATTTTCTTAAACGTTATATAGTAGAGCTACAAAAATAGTATCGCAAAATCTAAATCATAAGATGTAATTTCTGAAATATTCCGTCATCGATCGGCAAAAACAAAACACTTCGTCGCCATAGGCGTCACGATGACATAAACAACGTAAGCTGCACCGGAGACTCAACCGTAGTGCGCACTGAAAAAATCGAATAACGTCCGTGCTGATGTGTGCGGATAACGATTTCTTGTCAATAATTTTTGGTCCACGATCACCCAAATTTTTCGTCGATGTTATTTTTAATAAGAAATATTTAAATACTCTAAGAGACACGCCCCTTGAATTTCTCTAATTTATCCTTATTATTTATACTATACACCTTTACACTTCACTCATTCACTTTATGATACCCAGTATAGAGCATATTATCTCGTGTCAAGTTTTCAATAGATTCAACTTATTAGAGCGTCACGTATCAAGAATACATATAAACATTATTGAATATAACGTTTTACACTTCCTTATCTTCCACGCCAATTATTATATTTTCCAAAGTTATATATGATTAAAGCGTAAATATTTCCAACTATTTTATACGTGGAACAAACGAACAAATCATTCGAACCGAGAGGAGATCACCTCCTGAGTGTAGGAGGACTAGAAATAATTGATACGTTGATGGGAAACTCCTACCAAATCATTCCTTTAACGTTACTTCGTCATTTTTTACAAAGTGATATTCTCATTGGCTGAAGTACAAATACTCGACCAATCAAAATAGAGTATACATCGTATAGACAATAAGGCGAATTCTTTTCGTCCAATCACGTTCTAAAGATGTTTTAATCAAATGTAGTTATGTGTAGTTATGTGTTTATTGATGCGTATTGTCAACGTTTAAAAAAAATTGCGATTTACGTTTTTTTGATAGATACACGTTCTCTAATCTTTATAAATTATTCAACTTATAATTTTCAATCTTATTAGTAATAAGCCATACATCAATATAAAGAAAAATCAATGATTAAATTACATAATTTTTTCTCTTCGCTTTAATTCTATTCAAAAAATTATCCAAACCACTCTCTATTGTATTGTTCCATCTTAAATCCATCGCGGTATTTTTCAAAATAGAAATCATATTATTAAATATGATTTATATAAGATTAAAAGTATACTTAAGAAAATGTTCCGATTTAAAGTTAAATATTAATTATCATATACTTAACCTATTGTATATATAATAAATAAATCCCATTTGTAAGCTAATAACATATTTGTTTTTATTAAGGATTTACGATCAAAAATTGTATGTATTTATGTTGTATATTCTAATATATCTCTATCATTTTATTTCTTATCTATACTATATAGTAATTGTTTTAACGATTCTTCATTTATTGTTTCAAAAGAACATCTGATACTATCGACGGCGTTATATGTTTCTTCTACGTCTGTATGAATTATATTTTCATTTATATTTTCCGAAGGATGTCTAAAATTACTGAATAGTGGTTGTGAAATATTTTTTGATACAGGAGAAGAAAGTCTCAAATGTTCCATTTCAGATGTAGGTGATGACAAATTATTTTCTAATGGTGACATTACTAATGAGAAAAAATCTGTAGTATCTTGTATATTGTTTCTGTTATCTGACAATAATTTATCAGAATGATTTGTAGAATTTTTTGAATTGAGATTTTTGGAGTTGTCAGAATTCCATATATCTTCGTTTGAATTTTTATTTGTATCTTTTGTTTTTGCAAAATTCGCTTCCTGTTCGTTTTCAAGATCTGATTCTCTTGTTAACACAGTTTGGCCTTGAGCATTTATTATAAGAACAAATTTATTATCCTTATCGTTAATACCGTTTAATATTTGTTTTATTTGTTGCGAAGAATTAGTTTCTTGTGAATGATTTGCCTCATTGCAATTTTCTTGCATAATCGATGTCACAGCTGATGTTTGAACTATTTCATTTGATTGCTGTTGAGCAGTGAATTGTTGTACTGGGCATTTATGTGTTCGTTGACTTACCTAAATAATTTTAATTAAACAAAATTATTATTCATATTAATCAAATGTTTAAAATTTTATTTTACATTACTTACTTTATATCTAAAACTTTTTCCACACATTGTGCATGTGTATGGCATAACGCCTGTGTGAATTCTACGGTGTACTAGGTAAGACACGCGTTGTCGAAAACATTTTCCTATAAAAAAAATATAATCGTATAATCTAAAATTAATGTCTAGTTTGAAATCAATAATATAGTATTATACAAAATATCATATAAAGTAACAGAAACAGAAATTTACAGAAACTTTACCTTAATTTGTTAACTCATGCATCACACTGTAATGTTATAGGTACAATGTGAATAAAATGACCCATATTAGATTGTTAGTAAAAACTGTAAATAGTAAAGCACATTATATTTATAATCGATTATAAATTTTATAAAAAGTACATATTATTTAAAACAGGCAATACACTATTGTATTTATCAAATATATTTACCACAAGTTTCACATGCAAAAGGTTTCTCCCCTGTATGAATTCGTTCATGATTGTGCAATGTAGAGAGTTCTTTAAATGATCTACCACAAGTAGTGCACATATGTGGTTTGTCATCTTTATGATATAATCTGTGTTTGTGATATGATTGTTGAAAAGTAAATGTCTTATCACAAATGTTACATTTATATGGCATTTCTCCTGAATGTAATCTTTTATGCTTTTTCAAAAAATACTTTGTTGTGAACATTTTACTACAGACATCACATTCCCATTGTTTGCCTTCGTGTGTTTTCAAATGTTGTATAACATGCTGCTCCTATTTTATTAATACAAAAGTATGTATTTCCTCTATGTATTTTCATATCTTATTTTTTATAATTTTCTTTTTCAATAATTAAACTTACTTTTTTAAAATTTTTCCCACAAGTAGGACAATTATATCCATTATTATTAATTCCCATTGGTGCATCTCCATCTTTTGATAAAAAACCTATATAACATTATGATAAGCAATTTTTAATACATAGAAGAAAAATTTAATATTAAATAATGTTTACCCCAATTGTGACCAATATGTGCTACTCTCATATGTATCATTAAACTGCCACGCATTTTGAAAACTTTAGAACACAAATGGCAAGAATAACTTTTTAATAAGTTCTCAGATGTAACATTACTATTTTGTTCATCGACCATATGAATTAATTGTTTATGCAAAACAAGTATGTTATGATCTGGAAAGTGGAAGCCACATATATTACATCTTTCAGTCTTTTCCTTTAAAATCTTAAGATTTGATATTATTTTTTCACCATTTACATTCTGATCTGATTTTACTTCGACGATTGAATGAGTTAAGGTTTTTTTATGATCATCTAAGTTTTGTTTATTATTTATTTCTGATGGTAAAACATTAACATTTTCCGACATTGTCATAACATGTGGAAAACTGATGATCAAATTATTTTTTAAATTATATTGATCATTATTGATTTCTGTTTGCTTTAACATTATCTCTTGAGTTTTACCAGGGCATAATGATAATTCTTTTTTTATTGTGGAATGTTGATTAGACACTTGTGATAAATTTTCTATCCAAATACCTTCTAGTTTGTTCATTTCTCTTAGTTGTGAATTTTCCTCTTGTGTATTACTATTTTTGTAGCAATCTTCCAAACAATTTGTTTTCGATAACTCGCTTATCACTTCTGACGTATCATCCTGTGATTCTAAAAACAATCTACTATTTTGTTTATTATACAAACATTCATCTGTACTTGTATTTTGACAAAGTTGATCGGACAATTGTATAACTTGTGAACTCTCATTAAATGATCCTTCATTTTGTACTTTAGTTTGTGAATTCATCATCAATGTTTTATTTATACTATTTGAAATGGTACAACAAGATTGCGTTGTATGATCTATATCGCAACAATTTTTACTTTTATCTTTTTTATTATAACTTTGACCAGTGTCTACGGTTTCCTTATGTAATAGATTCCAGTTATGAAGGGCATTCTTAACTTGGACATTTTGATTATTGATCTCATTATTATCTACATTAATATTAATAGGTTTTGATAATTGTATTGAATTATCATTTATATTTATAGTATGTCCAAATAGATGTATAGTCAATTTATCTATACCAACTAATACCTCATTACATACAGGACACATAAGTGGTCTAGTAGCTACACTTACAAGGCCTGCTCGTAAAGCATCTAAAGTTGTAAAACTGGGTTGAGAACATAAAGGACATGCTAAAAGACGAGCACACATTTTAAAAGCTTTATGATATTAAATATCTTAGAGCGTGCTTTAATGTTGCATCTCTTGTTTTATTATTTTATATTATTTTATATCATTTTCCAATTGTAAAATTCACTTTATTCTTGTTTAATAATAAATATCTTATTATCTTCATTATTAGCTTTGATCAAAGAAAATATCTAATCGTTTCACGTTTTGATTATTCACTTAATTTTCTTTTACAAGATAGATATAAATATAAAACGTAAAATTAATCTATAATACACATAATCAGATATCGGATTAATTAATCCAACTTAAAATTAATATTATAGATTGAAAACACAATTATCGTGGTTATACTTGCACTTGAGCCAATAGAAAAAAATTAAAGCTCAATTATAATGATTCGACAATGCATATATAATGGAAATAGTCTATTTAATGAGCTATCCATATATACAATCCAGGACAGAATGTTATAACTCAAGTCCTAAATATAGATGAACGAGATTTCAGGTATTTATGTTGAATTCTTTTGCTTTGAAGAGTTAGGTGACGATCTTCGGGTTATATTTAGATAAAAGGCGGGATATTCGAAAAAATAATATCTATGAATATGAAAATATTTATTACAAAATATTACATATAAAATATTAAAAATTATTAATACTAATTATGTATATAAATTTTTTTTATAATTAACTAACCAATAGGACACTTGTAAGAAATCCCATCCTTGCAGCAATACTTTTTACCAGTAGATAGATTTGTATTGATCCATTTATTTTCACAATTTTGTATGAAAAGATATGCCTATATTAAGAAACAATTTATTTCAGATATTTGTACTTTTTGACATAGTTCAATTATATATATATATATTCAATTATATATTATGTATATACACACATACATATATATATATATATATATATATATATATATATACACAATTGAATTTTATATATATATAATATTTTTCTATTATTTCTATTAATATTAAACAATATTATAATGCAAATTACTTACTCGTTCTTTCAAACAATTACGATCTATTGCAGCACAAAGTAAATCAGAACTATTTGGAAGATGTTTTATAATCTGTAATATGGATAAAGTAATATTCAATATATTAATCCTACAGATGAATTTTTTTATGTATATACGTAAACATTAGTTAAATTTTTAAAGTATTCTTTTCGACTCACCATCTCAAGACATTTATTAATGCATTGTTTGTTTCCAAGAGGAGTACAAGGAAACAATTCTGACTGTTCGTGAAGAAGAGCCGGGTTCCCTGTAGGCTGTTCCTTAGTACCTTTTTTAAACTGTCCACTTAAAAAGACACCACAAATACATCCAACAGATTCTTCAGACGTTGACAACTCTATGCGATTATTGTTGTTTTCATCGATATCATTTTTTGTGTAAACAGTTGACACACATAAAATAATAAAAATAAACTCTAAATACATTTTAAACTGTAATGAAAGATTTATATTAAATACAATAAAGTCACTTTATCTTTCACTTTTTTTTAATTATTGAAAAAATTATCTCTATATATTTGTCTGCCTTTTTATATTACTTGAAGAAATCATAAAAAAGATTGAGAATTCTTCTATGTGCCAACGAAAGTGTATCAAACCAAAACGTTGCAATATATAAAGGACAGGATGGTGTTGCTTATTATGCAAAATTTGTTTATAGTATATGATTACACATATAATAAGACCTACTTTCATTCATCAGATACATTTAATTGTAAAATATAAATTGTTTTTATTGATTTTTTTCCTTAATGTTTTTACATCTATAAAGCAATTATTTAACACTATTTATACTATTTGTCTTCATAATTAACTTTGCTTCGCCCTTTAAAACTATTTGTTCTCCATTTGAAATTAAAGTATATTCACATTTTATAATTTTGCGTACAGATATTATTTGTATTATTATTTCTACAGTGTCACCGACATAACACGAATTTGGAAATTTAAGGAATTGTTCCGTAACAATTGTACCCGGGCCTGGTAATTTTGTACCAAGTACACCCGACACTAAACCATTAAGTAAAGCTCCATGAACAATATTTTTTTCAGAAGTAATATGTATCGGATTATAATCGTTAGTTAACTTTGCAAAATTTAACACATCATTGTTTGTTATTGTTTTAAAAACTGATATCCTATCTCCAACTTTTAAGCTTGAAGAAGATACTTTGATAGGAGTTTTCGTACAATATTTTTTTATATTATAATAAAAAAGAGAAATACGTGACATAATCACTTATCAATTAAAAAATATCATAGAACGTATATTATAAATCTATTCTATATTAACAATATCCTATTTATTTGGCAAATTTGTCACTACTATATACATCATTTTTATCATTAATCTTTTCAATATTATGTCCTTGGCAATAATCGCTTAAAAATATTGTAGCCAAATTTTTTATACGATTATTTGTACTATTAGAGAAATCATGCATATGTTTAATAACTGTAGGTGAAACTATATCATTTATAAATTCGGGTGTTATTATAAACATTAAAGTTGTAATTGATGATAGTATGGTTCCTTCGTCACGAGAATTAAGTAATGATGATACTAATGAAATGCCTTGATTGCGTAAGATATATGCTTTATTTATTGGATCTGAAAAGTAATGATTATTTTCATTATTGTGCAAATGAATGACATCATTGTTGTTATGCTTTTAATATGATCAAAAGTATAACTTACCTAAGCATAAATTACAAATACCTCCTATAGCAAAACGTACAAAAATAGGATTATCTTCTGATAAAATATGAAGAAATAAATCGATTACTTTAAGCTGTCTTAAATATTCATAATTAATAGGATCATAAGAAAAATTAACCAAATTTGCTAATACTTGCTCCTTCGCATCTATTTAAAAACAGATATATATATATATATATAATATTAATTGAAATAGATAAATAAAAATATTATAACTGATTCAAAATTTCGTCTAATTACCTTTAGACGAAGTCGTTTTAAATTCGTTTATTAAAAGTTTTAAAAAATCATATCGGCCTACGCCATTTTGTCCTGTACGTTGTATTAATTTCTCTTTAGTTGAAAACATTGAATACTCTAGATAGCAATCAAAATTTATAATAAATATTTTTAATAATATTATCGATAATACATTACATTATTCACAAACTACATATAATACATAATACAATATTCTCTTTGATCAAATTTGATTGAATTCTAATCTGTTTACTATTTCTATCTGTGTAACTATTGCATTATGATTGGTTAATGGAAAGTAGTAAATCATGATACATAATAATTAAAAATAATTTTATTCCAATATTATTGTGTAATAGATTAAAAATTGAATAGAATTAAATAAAATTAAAATATAATATTATGAGTACGATGATATAGTCGATGAGGACATACAAAAATGTAGTTCTTACGTCATTGGTGAAAACAATGTTGCATAATATGATCGTTGAAAGCTAAAGGCGCATTTAGAGTAATATTAATGTCAACGAAACATAATATTCGAACATACCGCCATTCTCATAATCTGTTCGAAAGGAGCATAAGGTTTCGTTGTAGAAGACATGATTAACACGTAGCCGGCGTTTGACGTGTCCTAGCCTCCTAGTCTAGGCGCATATCAGTTTAATAATTTCTTGCAAGCATCAGTCTTATAAGTTGCAACGTGCTGTATTGAGGGAATAGTACATGTTTGCATGCTTATATCGAAAAGTTGTTAGTGAAAGACGAGAAAAAAATATGCATTATAGCGTTTAATTTCACTGAGAACAAAATGTTGCCGAATAAATCGTCTGCGACAAATACGAAAAAAATTATGTTCCCTGATAAGAAAACAACTACCAAGCAAATGAGAACTTCTACCTTAACCAATGCCGCTGGTCTTAGTTCTTTGATTACTTTTACCGTATTATTACTTGCTTGGATAGCAGGCTTTGCATCCAGACTTTTCGCAGTTATACGATTTGAAAGTATTATACATGAATTTGATCCTTGGTATGTATTTTTGTTTTTTGTTTTTGTTTTTTCTTTTTTTTTTTTTTTTTTTTAAGCATCTATTTTTTTATACATTACTTACGAATATATGTGTTGATTTCTTTCTTAAATAAATTAATATTTTGTCTGATGAATATTGATATTCTTATTAATTTTATATTTATATTTTATAAATACTTATGAAAATTTCTGTAATCGTCATTTATCAATAACAGGTTCAATTATAGAGCAACGGCTTACATGGTACAACATGGGTTTTATAATTTTTTGAATTGGTTCGATGAAAGAGCTTGGTACCCATTGGGACGTATTGTAGGTGGAACAGTATATCCTGGACTTATGATTACATCTGGGACAATACATTATATACTACATTCTTTAAATATTCCAATACATATAAGAGATATATGTGTCTTCTTAGCACCAGTTTTCAGTGGCCTTACTGCCATTTCTACTTATTTATTAACTAAAGAAATATGGAGTGCTGGTGCTGGACTTTTTGCTGCATGTTTCATTGCAATTGTACCTGGTTATATTTCCAGATCTGTAGCTGGAAGTTATGACAATGAGGGAATTGCAATATTTGCATTACAAATTACTTATTATCTCTGGGTTAAATCGGTTAAAACTGGATCAATATTTTGGGCTTCAATGACTGCACTATCATATTTTTATATGGTATCTGCATGGGGTGGATATGTATTCATCATTAATCTTATACCATTTCATGTATTTGCATTATTAGTCATGAATCGATTTAGTAATCGTTTGTTCACAAGTTATACTACATTTTATATTTTGGGACTTCTGTTAAGTATGCAAATACCATTTGTTGGTTTTCAACCAATTAGAACATCAGAACACATGGCTGCAGGAGGTGTATTTGGTTTATTGATTTTTGTAGCTACTCTCAGGTATTTGTAGAACATATTTGGCAATATATGTTTTGTAATTAATTCATGATATTAACATTTAATGAAAATAAATGTTTTCTTTTCAACAGGTATTTAAGAACCGTACTGACAAAATTTGAAATGAAATATTTTAGTGGTGTGGTAGCAATAACAGCAGTTGTCCTTTTACTAATTTTGATTATATTAACTTATACTGGTATTGTTGCCCCTTGGAGTGGAAGATTTTATTCTCTATGGGATACAGGTTATGCAAAAATACATATACCTATAATAGCATCAGTTTCTGAACACCAACCTACAACTTGGTTCAGTTTCTTTTTTGATTTACATATTCTTGTCACAACATTTCCTGTTGGATTATGGTACTGCATCAAACATATTAATGATGAAAGAGTGTTTGGTAATTATCTATATTTTAATTATTCTCGAATTAAATAATAACGTTAATAAATAAAAAACTGATTTATATTTTAGTTATATTGTATGCCATAAGTGCCGTATATTTCGCTGGAGTAATGGTAAGGCTTATGCTTACTTTAACTCCAGTTGTATGTATGTTAGCTGGCGTAGCATTCAGTGGATTATTAGAATTATTCTTGAAAGAAGAATGTAGAGATGGGAATGATAGAATTGAAGGGAGCGAAGATGAAAGTGAAGAAGAAAGAGAGAGAAGTCCTGGCAGAGCATTATATGATAAAGCTGGAAAACTAAGAAGAATGAAACATGAAAGACCTAAGGATGCTGGTGATGGATTAGGAGACAGTCTTAGAAATAGTGTCATCATTGGTGTATTAATCTTGTTAATGATGTTCACTGTGCATTGTACTTGGGTTACAAGTAATGCATATTCTAGTCCTTCTATTGTTTTAGCATCTTATAGCAATGATGGTGGTAGAGCTATTCTCGATGATTTTAGAGAAGCTTATTACTGGTTAGCTCAAAATACACCTAATGATGCTAGAGTTATGAGTTGGTGGGATTATGGTTATCAAATAGCTGGAATGGCGAACAGGTAAAAGTTACAGCACACACAATTTAGTTATATTACGTGAACATCATCTTTTTCTTCTTTTCTTTTTTATTTATATAGAACTACACTTGTGGATAATAATACGTGGAATAATTCACACATAGCTTTAGTGGGTAAAGCAATGAGTTCAAACGAAAGCGCTGCTTATGAGATTATGACGTCCTTAGATGTAGATTATGTATTAATTATTTTTGGTGGTATGATTGGATATTCTGGTGATGATGTTAACAAGTTTTTATGGATGATACGGATTGCCGAGGGTGAACATCCCCAAGATATTCGTGAAAGTGACTATTTCTCTGAAAAAGGAGAATTTAGAGTGGATTCCGAAGGATCTCCTACTTTAATGAATTCTTTAATGTATAAGCTGAGTTATTATAGATTTGGTGAAGTTAAAATTGACTACAGATCACCTTCTGGTTACGATCGTACTCGGAATGCAGAGATAGGAAATAAAAATTTTCAGCTCACCTACTTAGAAGAAGCTTACACTACTGAACATTGGCTTGTTAGAATTTATAGGTAATTTTATTCTTCATACAGATTGTTAATCTGTCTAATAAGACATATTTCGTTATATAAAAAAATGTTTAATCTCGTGATCTTTATATAGGGTAAAAAAACCAGAAGAATTTAATAGACCCAGGATTCCAATCGCAGATAGAGTTATAGCTCGTCATGCAAACTCGTATATTAGCAAAAAGGTTAGTTTAGTCAGAATTTAATAATATTAATATATTGAAGAATTGATTTTTGAAATATTTTGCGTATCGTTTTTCCTTCTTTTCATTATTACATTAGTGAATCTGAAAATCTAGTTGAAGTTATGGGGGGTTAAACATTAATGTTTCAGACTGCACGACGTAAGAAAGGTTTCATAAAAGGCCGGCCAATAGTTATTAAAGGACAGAAACCTCAAAAGAAAGCGACGTAACAAATGTATATTACTTATCCCATACAAAATTTCAAATACAACTTTTGTAACAACAGAATTACCGTCCCTTGGGTCTACCATAAACTGTAGTCCAAAGTGTGATTAATACTGTCAAAGAATTTGTTTGAAGGATACTGTAAGAAAACAAAAGCAAAAAAAAAACAGGATCTTATTTCAAAGTATCATGAAACCAGAAACAATTATTTTATCAATTATTTTTAAAAGAAAGTTCCATTAGTCTTTATGATGATTGTCTAATATACAATGGCACATCATATAATAGTATATCATATATAAGTTTATTTCACCTACTTCATTGCAGCATACTATTACACATTATTAAATAAATACCACTATGTATATATATTAAGTGTATTTCAGTAATATATTTTAGGTACACTGATAGTAGATACTTTTTGAAATTGTTGTAATGAAATTCATTACACAAATTAAATATTATTCTTTAATGAATTGAATTTCTCAAAAGTTATATTTACATGAACACCCATATATATATAATATATATATATATATATATATATATATATATATATATATATATGTATTTATGTATGTATGTATGTATGTATGTATGTATGTACATATTTGGAATATTTTCTATTAGTTAAATTATTGTTTTAATTAATTTCTGTAAATTTCTTTTTATGATCAAAGATCAATGCAATTTTATTAAAAAAAAATCAATATTCTGCATTTAATCGTACAGGTTTGTATTCCAGTCTAGATTTGTGTTTAGTCTAGATTATATTATTCTAACAAACAAAAAATTTATTAATAAAAATGAGTTTTACTGACTGTTATATTGTTAAAAACAGTGGGTTTAAAAACACGTGTCACATTTATCCAGTTTGTTATACGGTACATTGTTGAACAAAACATTTGTAATAACATAGTCTTGTTGTTTACAAGCATGGTGTTGTAAATCTTAAAATCTTGTTTTGTATTCTGTATGCAGGACCTAAGAATACAAAGATTAAGATAAATTACATTACATATTTGTATTCATATGACACAATGCTTTATTGGAACTATAGTTTTAAAGATTACCATAATATTCTTAGGTCACTGTAAATGTTATTTATTGCACGCTATTTCCTTTCCTGACCAAATCCATTTATTTCATGGAAAAGATTTTTTTTTCTTCTTTTTTTGAATGTATTTGTAAATAAAACAATTTCACACATATTAATATATAACAAATATAATAAATTACTATATATATATATATATATATATATATATATATATATATATATATATATCTTGATCAATTCTAAATATAATCAATATTTGTATATATTAGATAAAATTTGCAAATAGGTACGTGTTTTTTTATATTACTTAATTATTAAATATGACATTTAGAATTCAACACAGAATATATTCGGAAGTATTAATTCGTTAGATAAACAACATTAAATGTCAAAATCAGCTGATTACTAAATGTGTAGCATATATATACTGACTTAGTATGTATGTTGGTGCATGTGTATATATATATATATATATATATATATATATATATATATACACATATATATATAAATCATTTCCTCATCAAAATAATTACTAGTCAAATATATGACGGATCTATAGTGAAGGGATTTTATTCTTATTCTATGTACAATTATAATTTTTGTCAAGATTGGGTATATTTCTTTCTTTAATATTTACACAGAATATTTAAAATCAAACATTATAATTAATAATAATTCTAATTAAAGTAAAATATTAATTAAATTTCATTGATGAGTGCAATATTTAATTTAAATTACTGTTTCGTATTCTAGCTTAGCTATTATTAATAGAAAAATAAAACAAAAGTGAATAGATTCTTGAATATGCCAATAAGTATATCGTAATTTTTTTAATAATTATTATATTCATATGTAAATCAGTTTAATGTAAGTCTAACTTCATAATTTCATTTGTTTTTTTTTTTTATTAACGTAGTTAATAAATGATATAAAATTGTTAATTACGTATTTTGATATCTTAATTATTGTGACTGGAATGTTATACGATTTATTTAAATAAGAAAAAAGAAAAAAATTTGAAGTCATTACCGTAATATCATTAAATGTTAAGATTCTACGAAAAGATACCAACGTAAGGAAGATCGTTCTAACTTTTTTATTATTTAATACGAAATTAATATATACCAAAGAAAAGAGGGAAAAAGAACAAAGAAGAGAACGAATGATTAATTTTAACAATAAGGGAGAATATTTGATTGTTAGGTTATGTCGAATAAAGAAACAATGTAGTAAACATTCTTCTAGTTTCTCGAGTGAGAAATGAATTATCCTATATTCATTTTGTTATACCACGAATCTAGAATGAGTTGATTATTAGGCATAGACAAAGGACGTTCATACGTCGAATCTACGCCAATATCATCGCGATTTCATGGATTATTCGCAACAAAGATTGTTCGTGTGTGCAATGATCGCCATTTTGCTTCTCTCACATCTGACATGTCTTTCTAATGTTATTATCGATGAATACCGTAATTCGTGCGTGAAAATCTTAAATTTCCTTGAAGTGTATCTTTTAAGAAAAGGTCAAGTTATTTCTGATTGGACAATAGTCAGCATTATTATTTGGAATAATCTCTTGTTGCTCCAATTTCGATTAAACTACGTTAAACCCCGAGCTAAGCAACCACTAGATAAAGGCAATTTTATGTGCGTAATCACAGATATTTTACTCTTGTTACAAAATTTTTAATATGTAACAGAGAAATGATTAAATGAATTTTTAATGTTACATCGTTGATAAATTTGTTTGCAATATTTTCTATGGTGTCTCGTTGTCAATGCAAGGGGCGAACATAACCAAATATTGTTGACCTCCAACGTTGTGTGTGCTCATGTCATCACTGAAAAAAGAACACTTCTTAATATGATTTTAACTTGTCAGATATTATTGATACTACCTTCAGCAATATTTTATATCTTGATGCACCCTATATTGCAGTTGATTAAAGATGCATAGGATTTGTTAGCTATAAAATGCTATGTAAGACAAGGATTGTTTTTACTCTGATCTAGATATGGACTATAGTCTAATGCTTGTTGCTTAAATCAAGTCTATGTAAACACTATGTACATTCAAATCTAAATCCAAACACAATAACAATATAGTTTGAAAATTCTTAAACGTTTATTCATGAGATATTGAATATATTTTCAAAGAACTTGTTGTTATGAGTATAAGTAAAATAATATACATATTATGGGGGATCTATACACAAATTTTGAAAGCATATAATTTGGATATAATTTGAATGTATTAATACGCATACCATGACGATTTTATATGTATCCATATATATATATATATATATATGTAAAGTTTAAATAGACGATTAAGTACATAGCAAAATATTTAGCAATTAAGTAATATTGCATATTATTTTGTAATATATGACATTTTTTACTCAAATTTGTTTCTGCGTACATATTGTTTTAGTGCAAATGTATAAGGCTTTAGGGCCTAACTGTAAAAAAAATCTATAACTGTGATGTAATTTAAATGAATTTATTTTTAATTTTTATATTTTCAGTATTATTTACATAATAAAAAGTGTATATAAGTGTTAGTTTTGGTATATGGCATAAACTAAGTTTTATCTAGATAAGAAGAATTTTGATGTGTGGAGTATTTGAGAATGCAGATAGAATGGGCTGGAATAAGAGTGGCAATCAATGAAGGTCCCTACGTCTGGAAACTCAAACATGGACAATAAATTGAAGTTTTCAGATCGCTTGAAGGCTTTATTGAAAACCGAGGCTCACCAGGATGTTGATCCGTATATTTTTAGTGAACCAGAACCATTTACTGCAGCAGCAGGAAGAAACTGTACAGTAGTTCAGACCAAAAGTTCTAAAGTGATGCAAAATTGTAAAAAAAGTAAAGGGAAATGTATAAAAGAAAGGATAAAATTAACTCCTGTGCCAAGTGCAGGATATAGAACTGTTACAGATAGAAGGACAGACTTGGATGTGGAATATGGTGGTGGGAGAAGCATAGATCAAAAATATTCTAATATAGTTCAAAGTAAACGACGTCACTTAGAGAATTTGGAACGACTCAGGTCAAGGAGACAGAATCGGGACCATACGTTGCTGTACTACCCAAAAGCAGGAGACGAAATATCAGATAGTGAGTCAAGCGGAGACGAGATGACAGTTTATCAACGTCATTGGTTCTCAGGAGATACAAGTACAGAATTAAATCGTTCTACAAGATTATCTCAATTAAGATCTCAGTTACGGCGACGTTTGATTCAGTTAAATAGAAGTGACTCAGACTCAGAAGTTCTTTTACGTGAACGTGCAAGGTGTTTATTAGAAACTGCTTACAAGGACCCAGCATCTACAGCAAGAGCTTTAAGTGATTCACCAGGAACTAGTAAGATAATAGATGGACCACTTCTAGTAGGAGGGCAATGTGGTGCTGAAGGATGTCAACAAATTTCTTTACCTTGTACACGTCATTGTTCTCGGCATATTATGTTAAATGGAGATCAACTTTTATTTGAACATTGCACTGCCAAATTTAGTGACAACACACAGTGTTGTATTCCTGTGTTCGATGTTGCACATGAATTACCGCTTTGTCCAGAGCATGCTAGAAAAAGGGATAATTATAATCGTAAGGCTCAAGAATCTAAACCAAAGAAAGCACGGAAGAAACCAGCATCTCCTACCATCCCAAGGCCTAAGCCAAAATCCAGGCCAAAGAAAAGAAAGCGACCTCCTGCAAATAAATTAGAGACCAAAGGTACTTTAGCACATGAAGAGAGTCATTATATGAGCCAAATGAACTCTAGTGAAAGTCACATTAAGACACTGAATAATATGAGTGTAACACAAGGAAGCTCAAACTCTTCGAACTTAAACTTAGGGTTGGGACTGAGTTCTCTCGGACTAGGAGGAGGCCTGAAAGTCGAGTTAAGTGATCATGAAGTATTTGCTTCTCTGGATCCAACTGAACATGACTTTGGAAATGTACTCAACAATTTACCTGCAGATGCGTTTAATGATTTATTTATTGGTAATTATTATTTAATCTTATATATCATAAAAACGGAAGGCAAACGATCATGGAAGAAATATTAGTGTCATTTGGTATAATTTAATAAATATTTAATTAAATTTTTATATATAACTTTTTTAGAAAGTAGAAATGGTGAATATGAACCATCAAGAGAGGAGGAAGAAGAATTGGAACGAGCTTTAGAAGCAGTGGATAAAGATGTTCGTAATTTAGAAAGAATGGGACAAACACATGGACTTTTAGAGCCAGCTTTACTTGCTCAACTTATGTCAGATATAGCTTCGTAGCCCCACCTACATTAACATTATAATAATCAGAAAATAAATTCGCGTGTGTTCCTTATGATGTAGAAAAAGAGATACTGTTTTGTGTGTCTGTGCTGCTACATGTAAACTTGTGTCACTGATTCGTTACTACACAGTTGCACATGTTCGAGACATTGGCAGGGATTGATATACATATATAGAATGTGAACAAGAACAATAGTAAACTTATCAATTTAGGATGATGGACACTAGGTAACACATGGCTAGATTTAATGTCATGTATGACATACAGCTTGTAAATGTTTAAGAATTCCATTTTTTCCAATTAATAGCTAATTAAGAAAAACTGTTCATAGTTTAAAGTTGTAGTGTATATTTACAGCTTACTATGAACATACCAACAAATTTTAGTTAATGAAGATTTATTGTACTAGCACTTTTTAGTAATACATTTCATTACATTAATTTTTCAAAATATGGGCAATGAAGATACAAAAAGTTATATTACACAAAATAATTGACACATTCAGCATTCAGGATATCAACATTCAGAATATTGCAAAAATATTAAAGTATATATTCTCTTTTATATATATATATATATGTCACACATTTAGAATTTTATTATAATTAGACATTGTGTATTAATAGAGCTATTTCACGATCATCTATTTTTCTCTTTCTATTTGTTACATTTTACTTAATTGCTTTATCAATATATTATTTTTATCTTCTCATAGTTACAAAAACTAAATTTTCTCGATTTATTCGACTATCCTAAATGATTAAAAAAGACAAAGTGTGTCCAATATATAAAATTATTTCATATTTGATATAGATTAAGCAAATAAATGCAAATAAGTGCATTATAATTGATTTGAAAAAATGTCGCCAATATTTTTATTTTGATTAATTCATGCATTATGATTAATTTGAAAAATTTCAACATTTTTTTGTTTTTATGAATTCCTTATAATATATATGTACACACCCACATACACTCACCCACCTACACACACACACACACACACACACCACTAGATAGATAGACAGACAGACAGACAGACACACACATATAAAATTTAAAAAGATCTAGATATAATGTCATCATAGTATTAAAAAACGATATTTATGTAAAATATCTAAAAAAAAAAAAAAAAAAAAAAAAGAAAAAGAAAAAAAAACTTTTTATGAAATTTTGGGTTAGTGTATTTGCATTTCTATTCTAATTACACCATGAATTATTATATATTGATGATCTTAATCTTTAAATCATTTGCATTTTTAATTTATAATAGTTTCAGTTATAAAATAACAAATTATTAATGATAAATCTCAGATCTTTTCCAACTTTTCATAAATGATCAAGCGATGTTATAGTATATACAAAAAGTGATCTCTTGGTTAATATATGAACAGAACCGTTTTTTTTTTCTTTTTTTTTTTTTAAATTATATCTCATTAAACATCTTGTTCATAAAATAAAATTTTACAGGGATATGACTGAATTCATATAAAAATACACATATGTTATATATCTCTGAACGATTACTTTTTTTTTTTTTTTTTTTTTTTTTTTTTTCTTCTTTTTTTTTCCATTAGTTGTTTGTTGTAATAATTCATTGAAGTAATCGTGAATATTAATAATACATACACATAATGATCAATAATGTTATTTTATCCATTTTGTAATATATTCATGTAGACAAATATTCAGTGATAAGTAGCTGTAAGAAATGAGTAAAAAACCGAAGATGATCTGAAAGAGTTTCATTTTTAATACCGTTCATTAATATAAGTGCAAAGTAATTTGCAATCAATGTGGAAATGACACGCGTTAGAATTATTTCATTATTCAAGTAAGAAAAGAAATTCTTTCGTCTTAATTTTTTTTGATATAATGTACACATTAATTCCCAGTTGAGGCACAGATTCTGACAGTAAGACTAGATTGCTATTAAGATATATAAGAGTTATGTACTGCCATTTTATTGCTAAAATATCATAACTCTATAGAAATATGCAAAGTGCAGTCTAATATTTGATTGTAGACACATCGTGAAGATAGATTACAAATTATCATAGTTTTAATGCATATCGATAATTGAGTGTGATCTAGGAGTTAAACATATAAAGTTATTGTGCATTGCAGTTATTAGTTATCATTAAACAGTTTGCACTGAATGTAAGTACAAGAGAACAGATATATAAATTTGCTTGAAAAAAAAAAAAAAAAAAAAGAAAAAAAATCTAGTTTTTATTATCAAAATCTTAGTGCCAAATATATAGAAATAAAAGGTACTTAGTTTTCTCTTTTAAATGTGCGTGTCACCTATCTAAAAATGATAATTCATAAAATTCCACATTTTTGGAGTACGTTAGTTAAATATGAATTATTAAAGTCACTTGCAAAAAAATATTAGTAACAATCTCGTATAAATGAAACTAAAAAAATATTTGCAATTGGACACCCATATTGGAAATAAATTAATGTCATATACTGTTATTTGTAGAATCTTAGTGAATAGGTAAATAGTAATTATTTATGGAAAAGGACAATGCAAAATTTAATCAAAAGAAATGCATTGCTTCGAGTGTATCTATATGTGACTCATTGTAAAATATCAACATTATTACTCTTGACTAGACATTATCAATTATAATAAGCATATTTTTTACATTGTCTTAAAATACTCAGTTTATCTGTCCCATTCACTTATCCTCTATTAGCGTAACATATTAAGCATTTTTTTTAAGATTAAATATATAATATATGTAAATTCATTGGATTTACATGATAGCCAGATAACATTTATCAGTATTCTGTTTAATTATATATTTTCTTTGGCTTGTATTACAAATAATCTTTTTTACATTTAACCAGTGTAATATTTTTATTTATCACAAACACAAATTTTAAAATGATTGCTAATTAACTTCTATTTGTATCCTGAAATCTTTCGGTATAATATTATTTTCAATTCGATTTTGATAAAAATGTGATTGTTACAATAGTTCTTATTTAAACATTTTTATGAATTTTAAATCTTCCATAAAATGTAGATTTTGAGTTAATTACAACTATTATGTTGATAATCAAGTAGAGCTAAAATAACAAATAATTGGATTATACTATTGTATGATACATTTTTATTGTAATACCAGGAAATAAGTTTATCTATTTGTTAAAGTATCTATTTACTATATCATTTAAGTTGGATTTCATTCGACTTGATTTTTAAATAATGGTCATAATAGAATATGTATCCAACTGTTTACTATGACTCTCTGTTTGTCTAATAATCCACTTTTTCCTAGCATCTTCACGAAATTTAGAATATTTTCTAGTCGATTTATCAATTTTTTTTACTTCAAATACTTCTGTTAATGCAGGTTGAAGTTCGAAAGAAGGCATCCTCATAATATTTTGATTACAGTCCTTTTTATAATATAAATGCAATTATTATTTCTTTCTTATGACATTGACACAAGACATTTGAAAAGTTACTTATTATATAGATATTATATAAAAAGCATACCAGATTGTTTTGTGTCTGGTTATTAGTTATATTATTCTTTTTATCATAACTTTTTTCAGCTTTACTAATGTTTTCAACATGACTAGAATTTTCTGAATCAAGCAACATTAACATTAAATCATAATTGGATCTTTCTTGTCCAAGTATGCCAATTTTAATTCCAAGTTTAGGCAACATCTCTTCTTCAATAAGTAATGCATTGTGTAAGTAAGCAATTCGTGGATCACATGTATCAACATCTATCATTCCTATGTATTAAGACAGAAGTTAATAACATACGTGAATTAAAAGTTTATTTCTTTATGTTTCTTAATAATTTAAATAATATTATTTTTTATTATACTTTTGAACCAAGCTCAATACAATATATTAACACGAATAATACTTGCAAATGTATTACCTAATGATAAAACTTGAAAATTACACTCTGAATAAATTAATTCCTCTATTAAAGGTGAATATTTAAGTAATTTTCTTTTAGATTGTATCTGTGGACCATGTAGTACAAAAATATCACTTTCTAACATATCTTTAATGGTATAACCACTTTTTTGGTTGTAGACTTCAGTTCTAAGTAGTCTATGTAATTCTGACTCTAAAAGAACATATATCAATAAGCATATGATACATACAGCAAAAGAGAAAACAATAATGAATATAAAGTTGTATTTTGTACTATAATGCAATAGACATATTTTTCATTGATCATGTTCAAAAGTGATGGAATAAATATAATTGTGTTAATAATGTAGGATAATTTACCAATTAAGTGAAAATGTTTGCGATGTAAAGCTATCCATACAACACGATGAGATATATGAATTAGCACTTCAAATATTCTTAGATCTTTTTCTCCTTGTGATTGAGTCATACTTGATCTTTTTTTTCCACTTATTATATGGTGATAGTGTATTGTATCTTGGCAACCTACTATTAAATCTGCATATTCTTTACTTAACATACATCGTAAAATATGCAATTCATCAGCATATTTAATTCTATGTCCACCTGCTAATGGATTTGGTGCCTTTTTTAGAGTAGCTACACGTTCTTCCATTAATTTTTCCCATATTTCTATATAATATTGAAAATATATTATAAGTGCTCTTAAAAAATGATCGACAACAGGCAAATGAAAGAAATTTATAAATTTAACGCTGACAGGACTAATGAGTAAAAACATAACAAGATCTTTTATATCTTGTAAGATGATTACGTCTGGTTCATTAGGACCTACTTTTCGTAAATAATACTTTCTAAATTTTATCTGTAAAATATTTCTTGTTAACATATCATTAAATTTATTTATTATTAATTATTAATCTATCTATTGCTAGATTAATTACTTTCTGACTTGGATTCAACGTTTCATGAAAATTTAAAATTAAATAATTATGGGGACAATAAATTTCTGATGGATCTATAACTTCAGATTGTATTGTTCGTTTTTTAATTTGTTCATCATCTATTTTTTGTACTCTGTAAAATTTATATACAAATGAATTACAAGCAAGTACATAAAATTTAGAATAATAATTGATATATTTTTTATTAATTCTAAGAAAAATATATATTTTTTTTTTTTTTTACCTTGGTAATATTAAACCTTCAGAAACTTCATCCCATATAAATCGGTTTTGATCCATAATTATACTAATGAGTATAAAAATTATTAAATTAAAATCATTTATTAGAATACTACATATATTTAGAGGTTAACATTTTAAATAAATAAATTATTGACAAATCGGATAGTATATTTTTGAAGTTCTAAGAGAATCGAATTATATTGATTCCTAAAAGGTCCAAATGTGTGTATGTGTGTACGCGCGCGAATGTGTATGTATATATATATATATCTTTTAACATGATTGCGTATGTATGTGTGTATGTACATTATTGCTTTAAAAAGATAGTATCTGAAAAAGCAATGCATAAATTAAATTACTATTTCAACGATTTTCTTTCTTCATCTTAATATTTTAATAAATTAATAATAAATTATTCTGCATTATAAATTTATTAACAATTAAATATATAATTAGTTGATACATTTTATTCTAAATTTTGTATATTACGAGGTATGGGCAAAGAATCTAATATTGGTTTATCTTCTGGGAAAATTGGCTCCAACAAATACTTCCAAAAATCTTGTACAAATACATTATAATGATGAATCCTACACCTAACTTTTACTTTTTCGCTATTATTAATTGTTACAATGACGTAAAATTGCTTTCCTTCAAGAGATAAATCAGGTCCAGATATAGTTTTTTCTGGTAAAGTTATTGCTTCTTCGGGTACATAAACTCCTGCCTTATGGAAACTTACTTTTAAATGCCATTTTTCTACAGTCCATGGAACTTCTTGTGATAATGATACAGATAAATTCATATGTGATAAAATATTTATTGTTTGTTTTGTTATTAGAGAAAGTTTAGGTCCTTCATCAATGCTTTTTGTAATATATTTGTCAATGTTTTCTTGAGTTGCATATACTCCTAATTTAGGTAGAATGACATTATTATAAGCTTTTTCAGGAGACACCAAAACAACTTCTCCCTTTGCACCAATCTTATGTACATCAGATGTTAATATCAATTTGATTGGTTTCTGTTTCTGACTTTCAGTATGTTCTACAAAATGGTAGACAAAATATTTAGGCCTAAGTATTCTGTATTTTTCAGACTTTTTAAGAAGTGGTGGTTTAAATTTTCTTTTCAATATAAAACCATTCTGAAAATAGATATTATAAATATATATATGTATACATATATATATATATATATATACATATATATATAATATATAGTTTATATTAAAAAATATATCATAAATAATAAAAACAATGTCTAAACAAAATGAATACCCGTGTTTGCTGATAAACAAAATCTGTGCCATTATTCTGTAATAATGTGGTCCTGCTTAAAAATGGTCTAATCAACATCTTTAAATGGTTCGCACAAAAATTCGATTTTAACATTTTTCTTTTTGTTTTCAGCAAGAAAAATCCAGGAAGAAAAGTAAGGATATCATTAATAAGATTAGAATATACAATTATTATACAAACTTTAGGTTACATTTAAATCGATAGTATTTCCCTCTGTTGTCAGAACTTGATATGAAATTTTCATATCAAGATGACATCTAGTGGCGCGGAGAAACTAAATTATAAAATTCTATAACCTAATATTGGATTAATAAAATGCCGTTTAACTAGATATTTAATTAGATATTAATTAAATGATACGATATGTATTATATCATAAATAACATTTATTATATTGAAGTTATTCGTACAGATGTCTTTTGTTTAAATGAGATATGTGATATATAACAAATATTATATACAATGGAAGAGACTAATGTGCCAAATGAAGAAACTTTGAAGGAAGCTATATTTGATTTGCAAGAACCAATAGTGTTTCATAATATTTTGCAAGATGGGAATGGTTCGTTTATATGGCAATTATTACAATGGAATTTATCGGATCTTATAGAAAAATTCGGAGATATGAAATTACAATTTCGAGTTGGATATAATTCAAGATCCATGGTATCTTTCATTGTTAATCATTTAAAAGAAATTCGTATTTATAAATTAATAAATTTATTAGAGAAAAATAAAATTTATATTTTTTATTATCTATTATAGTATCCACAATGGGAAAAGCAATGTCATACTAAAACAATGACATTTGCAGAATTTGTAGAAGAATCAAATTCTTCTATTGATAACAGTAAATGGTATTACTTTGATTACAAGTATATGCATGAATGGATACAGGATAAGCCTGATTTACTTAATTCCTTAAATTGGCATAGATTTGGCATTGAAAAAGATGGTCATGATTCTACTCTTTGGATTGGAAATAAAGGCGCACATACAAATTGTCATTTTGATTCTTATGGATGTAATTTAGTAGCTCAAATTCATGGCAGGTTGATATATATATATATACGTCTTTAATATATATTACATATCTAACTATCCTTATGTAGTCTTTTTTCTGATTAAAAATTACAGAAAGCAATGGATATTGTTTCCACCAAATTCAACCGATAAACTTCGTCCTACAAGAGTTCCTTACGAAGAATCAACGATATACAGCAAATTTAATTTTTTTTGTCCAACAGATGAGGAAGAAGAAGCAATATTAAAGCTTTCAGGACAAGTAAAATTTATTATACTTGAAAAAGGAGACGTTTTATTTGTTCCAAAAGGTTGGTGGCACTATGTAGAATCCTTGGACTTGACTGTAAGTGTCAATATATGGTTACCTCTACAGACAGACAATAAAGCACGCCTTAAGGAAGCGCTTGTTAAATTAATTGTTAACAGAATTGGTAAAAAAGTATGTGACAATCCTGAGGAAATACATTGTTCTCTTTCTCAAAATATGAAAATAGTAAGTTTTTGGCCTAATGCATAATTATATTATAATTAAAAACTTTCAAAGTGTTTGTATTAACAATTTTTTTTTATTATTAGTTGGAAAACACTCTCTTAGAATGTAAACATATTGATACTGAAAAGTTATCGGATACAAAGAAAATAAAACACTTAGTATGGACTGTTGAAGATTTATCTGTAAAGTATCCTAATTTTGTGAAATTACTACATAACTTGGAGGAGTCAGAATTACAAGATTTATTAAAATATAAAAGAGAAAGATTTTTAACTAGTATTGATGAACTATCTCAGACAAATGTACCTACATCTGTGATTTCTGTAAATAAGACAGAACTATTCTCTCAATTATCAAAAGACATTGTCAATACATTTTGTCATCCAGATATTATCGATAAAGCAGCTGAATTGCTTTTAAAAACTCATTATGGAAATTAATAAAAATATTATATATAAATCAATATAATTATTTAGTTATTTTGTTCAGTTCCCTTGTATAATTACTATTATCTTACTTACTATCCGTCTAAGTAAAATAATATTAATTAACAGATAGACAAAAAAAAGTAATAGATAAAAATATTTTTATCATAAAATTATAAAACCATTCAAATGTGGTTCAGTCATTAGCAAATCCAAATACTTTTAAACTACCAGCATCTCTTTTTCTATCGTATGTATCCTTATCGTCACAGGCATAAGCAAGTAAATATTGTT
This sequence comes from Vespa velutina, assembly GCF_912470025.1. Classification (NCBI taxonomy): domain Eukaryota; kingdom Metazoa; phylum Arthropoda; class Insecta; order Hymenoptera; family Vespidae; genus Vespa; species Vespa velutina. Next base: position 1,737,238 of record NC_062211.1, read on the forward strand.
TTGGATGCCAGGCAACAGTAAATGTTGCAGCTTCAACTGGAATATCAGCTATCTTCTCTCCCGTTTCTACCTCACCTATATCTATAACTAAATCCTCTGATGCTGCTGCTAATAATTGTCCATCATAGGAAAAGGATATTGTCCTTACTGGCCATTCTAATCTCGAAAATGTTCTTAAGCAACACAATTCATCTGCATCCCATAAAGACACTAATGCATCCGCAGAGCCAGTTGCAAAATAACGTCCAGTTGGATCAAATTCTATGCATATACAAGTTCCTGGATGTGCTTTTATCACATGTAATAATTCTAATTCCGGATAGCTAAGAATATGTACACAGCCTTGTCCATTGGTTAAATAAAATGTGTCAGAATCCTTATTCCATGAGATCTCATTCACTTCAAAATTAAATTGTTCTTCGGCACGTATTTTCATAACTCTGGCATCAATGAATGTTACAAGATCCTCCTTATTACCAACGGCTATGGTATTACCATCCGGTGACCACGATATATTAATATTTTCTCCTCTGGTACTAATATTAGCAGTACATTTTTGTGTTCGTGTATCCCAAATACGAACGGTTTTATCTCCACTCGCAGTCGATAATAATTCTGGACAAAATGCGTGCCAACATAATTGATCTACGCTACCTCCGTGTCCTCTAAAAGTTATTTCTTGTTTCTATAGAAAATATTATTTATACTATGACATAATCTCTTTCTATTGTTAATATATAAATTATAAATTGTATTAATTCTTAATAATACTTACTAGTCGGTCTGGTCCAAGAGAAAATATACAAACGGATTTGTCAAAAGAACCTGAAGCCAATAATTTTCCATCGCAACTCCATCCAACACTGTGAACTTTAGCAGAATGACTTTGTTGTTCTCTAATTTTGTTGTGCGATTTAAAATAATTTATCAAGTCTTCCACGCGTGGACTAGTAGTCGCCATGTTTGTTTACATACTCGTGCCTGCGAATCATAGGAATGCATTGACTCGAATCAACGAAGATCGAAATTTACCGGTCAAATTAATATAAACTAATCGATCTGAGAGTTCTAGTCAATATTAAAGAACATAAAATATTCACGATTAATATTAAATTACATGTATATATGCATATATATGTATATATATATACATGCTTAAATTCTAATCATATTGATTATATATTTGATTATATCGTAAAATATTTTTTTAATACGTAAACGACCAATCACGAAAAATGATATAACTCGTTAGTGTTTTCAATATCAAAGACAACTCATGCGTCGAATTATACGGGTTGGTTGCCTAGGTACCATGAGGACATGTAATATGTTTTGACGTAAACAAACTTCATTTATAGAAGTTTAATTGTGCTCGAGGAAAAGTCATTTGTTTATGATAAATAATTGCTTTAATAAGCAGTAAAATGACATCACTTGATTTAAGACAACAGAAACTTGAACAACAGGTGTGACTGAATTACATTTAAAAAATTTATATATATATATATATATATATATATATATACATATATTATGTGTGAATGTATATATGTATATATATATTTTGATAATATCGTGGTTAATGAATTACATTTTTTATTATAGAGACAATTAATTGCACAAAAAATGAAACAAAAAAGACAAAGTGGTGCTGGTGGTATGGTGCAGGCATCAAATATATCCACTACACAATTAACAAGTCATACTATGAAATGGATTAATCCTAATAAAGAACTTCATGGTAAAATTGATATTTATTATAATTGAAAGTATTATTTTTATAGAATAATATGTTTATCAGGAGTTCAATTTTATAGGATACGATGGGCCTTTACAGTTCACAATGTCCCAAACAAATCCAGATATTGGAACGTTTTCTGAAAATAAACCTATAGAAACAGAAATTAGTGGTAAAATTATAATTATAGTATAATATTGTTATACTATTTCTATGATTTAAATTAAATTGAAACAATAATTTATATTTTAGAAGCAAGCTCCGAAATAGCATTTTATGAAGGTACGGAAGCTAGAGAATGCGCAGATGAAGAATCATCTCCTGTAGATTTGCATTCTCCTTCAGAATCTCTGCCATGTTCTTCTCCTCTTAAAATAGCACCATCAGAAGTAACTCGTGCACTTATCAATAGAGACAATCATTCTACTGTATGTATTAACCCAATTATTATAGAATATCATTTCATAAATTTGCTTTGTATATTATTAACAAATTATTTCTGTAAGGTCTATTATAAAATAATAATTTTCTTTAATCCAGAGTCCAGAATTAGAAGGTAATGTAGAAGGAAATATAGAACAATTTGTATTGCAACCAGCAAATAAAAAAATGCATTATAAGTGTCGTATAACACGTGATAAAAAAGGTATGGACCGTGGTCTTTACCCTACTTATTTTTTACATCTTGAACGTGATTATGGAAAAAAGGTTAGTATATTTTAGATCTATTTAATAAATAATTGAATTTTCATTATAGATGTTATTTTAGATATTTTTATTGGCCGGACGCAAGAGGAAGAAAAGTACGACAAGTAATTATTTAATTTCCACGGATCCTACAGATCTTTCAAGAGGTGGCGAATCCTATATAGGAAAATTAAGATCTAATCTCCTTGGGACACAATTTACTGTTTATGACAATGGATATTCATTAATGAAAGATTGTAAGAGAGATGAACGTTTTAATCCACGACAAGAATTAGCTGCAGTAGTATATGACACAAACGTCTTAGGATTTAAAGGTCCACGAAAAATGACTGTTATTATACCTGGAATGACGCCTGATCAAAAACGAGTTGAAATTTGTCCACGGGATGAAACGGAAACATTGCTTGGTATATAATAAATTATTTAATCATACAATATACAAGATTAAGTATATTGAAGATTTTTTGATAAATTTTTCAAGATATTCATTTTATGATCATTTCAGAACGTTGGAAAATGAAAAATATGGATAATTTAATAGAACTACATAACAAAACTCCAGTATGGAATGACGATACGCAATCGTATGTGTTGAATTTTCATGGCCGTGTGACACAAGCATCTGTTAAAAATTTTCAAGTTGTACATGACAGTGATGGTTAGTTTAATAGAAAATAAAATTATGAAAACAATTCATATTATAAAATTTCTTAATTCTATGTATTGTTTTTTTTTTTTATTATTTTTTTTTTTTTTATTATTTTACAGTGGACTATGTTGTTATGCAATTTGGACGTGTAGCTGAAGATGTCTTCACTATGGATTATAGGTTCCCACTTTGTACACTTCAAGCTTTTGCGATTGCTTTAAGTAGTTTTGATAGTAAACTAGCATGCGAATAAGAGTGATATGAAAATATAAAGAGGATTAAAGAATTGGAACCAAAGTTATGAATAAAACAAAGTGACGGGAACTTTTTTCAGGACTTGCATGATATAAAAGCAATGAAGCAAATCCATTTACATATTTCAAAATATACATGAAATGGGTTTGTTATATTTCATATATAATATTTATAATTGAAATGTGTGAAATAGGAAACGAACAAAGAAGGAAGAAATTAAACATGAATTTTGTGTATTAATGCAATAGATATTTGTGCACATTTAAAAAGTTTTAAAAAGAGATGAACTATACTACCATATTTGACATAGCACATAAGAAGAAAGAATAATCTATTAGAAATTAAATATAATGAGAATAGAAATCAATTTATGCCTTAATTCTATGATTCAATTGTGACTGGCATATATCTAAAATTATGTTGCTGTCTATATTTAAGACAAAAGCTTATAATAGACAATCAAAATTAAAATAATTCGGTGCTAATTTGATAAATATTCACCGTATAAGAGTTGGTTTTATAAAAAAGACTAAAAAAAGAAAAAAAAAATTGTGCTAGAAAACTGTGTGTGTTCAGCTTTTCTATCTATATACACAGTATGTAATCTTTTTTTAATATCATATAACAAGTTTATACTTATGTTCTCTTCTTTGTATTTAAGTTAGAACTGAACTACTTAGTACGATATTAGATAAAATATAAAACGTGTTTCTCTTTCACATTAATTAAAATGCTAATCTTTTATAAGAATTATTAATATGATAGGGGAAAAAAAAAAAAAAGAAAAAGAAAAAAAAAAGACAAGAACAGTTAAAATATTTGTACTACTGCCTCTCGTAAAATTTGTTTTTAAAATGAGTGTGTAACCCATAATTTATTCTAATAATCACATATATCACGAATATTGCAAGTTCTTCTAGCCATGTATCTTAGAAAATTCATAAATGAATTTCGATATATCATAGCTTTGTAAATGAAAGCACAGTAGTATTTTTTTTTAATTATCTACATTAATTCTTAGTTAAGACAAAATATATATTATATGCAAGGCTTTTAATGTGTACCTGACGTACGATCTGTATAAAAAAAATAGCATCAGTTTTATATAATATTTAATATTTAATTATTTTAGGTATTTTAATTTTATACACACACACACACACACACATACATACACACACACAATTTTTCATGCGTATATTTTTTTAATTCTTTTATATCATGTCTGTTTTCATTGCATTTGTTTGATACTAATATCAAATAGCATTGCACCATGTTAATACTATAAAAGATGTAAAAGTATGTTTACTATGCAATAGACAAGAAACTAAAATACAGTACAGTGCTGCTCCATTTATCAAAATAATTATTAGAAACAAATTAGTTTGTATTTTAATGTAAATTTTGATAAATATTTTGATACAAGTGCGTAATATAACTTATATAAAATTTGGACAATAATACATCATATATTGATAGTATTTTATCTCTATCTGAAATATTTAATAAATATTAACAATAAATTGGAAAATCATTTATTGTTTTTACAAGTATCTGTATATTTAATTATACAGTACATATATGATATATAACTACAATTAAAGTAGAATTAATGTATTAATTAATCTAATAATGGGTTCAATTTGTCTTAATTTGTTTAAAGTAAAGTATTATAATAAACAGATTCCTCTACACTGTACTGTATATTAGAATTAATAAGAATACAATGATTGTGAGATTATTTAAATTATTTGATATTGTGCCTTCATGTTCAATATATACATATACATATACATATATATATATATAAAAATAGTTCACATACAATTTGTACAAGACCATACATTTTATAATATAAACTAGCTTGAATAATCATATTATAAATATTAGATATTTATTATTCAATGTAATGTGTATTTTTAACTATGAGAAAATGAAAATAATCTCCTTGTTATGTTTATCTTTATGAATTTATTTCATTAGATAGAATGCAACATATGAAATCTGAAAGCAATTCATTCCAATAATCGCATAACAAAATAATATATATATATATATATATATATATATATATATATATATATATATATATATATATACATACATATGTTTGTATTGAAATTAAGTGAGTTGAAATATATTTTGCAATAATAACAAACAGTATTATAAAATGAATGATCAAACAATTTTACCGAATTATAACGATATGATTATATAATGATATATCATATATTAAGAATAATTATAGTCTGTGAATAATATATCATATTCTCTAGAAAAGTGTCATTTTATATATATATATATATATATATATATATATATATATAAAAAGAAAAAAAAAGAAGAAAAAAAAAAGAAAAAAAAAATCCTTTTTTGTATTACCTTTTTACATTAACAAGTTTTTTGTATCATTGTTAATTAAGGCCAAATGAGTTTTTAGTATTTATATATAGAGTAATTTAAATGAGACATAAAATTATATTGTCATGAAATGTCTGTTATATTGTCATGAAAAAAAAAGAATGAAAAAAAAGGAAGAAAGAATTATTCAAACATTTAGTATAATATCTAAATATCAAAAAATTTATTTTTCTCTTCCAACTTTATATATAATTTTTTCTATAATGTTAATTGTGAAAAAAAAACGGAGTTTTACTATGATTATTTATGTATGAAGTATTTGATCATTATATCTTTGTGTAAGATTATGTAAATAAATATTTGGTGTGTGTTAAAGAAGTTTATCTTTCTTAGTACGTTAACTTAATACAGAGAAGAAAATAGTTTAGAAAGAAATAACATCAAATAGAAATGACAGTTTTCTAATAATACCTGCAATGTTTTAATCATATTATATTATAAAAGAAATCCAATAATAAAAAATGATTTTGAATAAAATGTATATTTACAATATTTATTATCACAAATTATGTAAAAAAACATTAGTGACATTAATTGCTTATAGCATTATTCAAGGCAGTAAAACAAATTACCTGGCCATACTTGTTTTTCATACCATATAAGTATATATAACAAACGTTTTATTAATACAATAATACAATCAAGGCACTTAAGGTCTAGTTAGTCAATATTCAGTCACTATTTTTATCGTAAGTGAAATGATATTCAAAGTATATGAAATTTTATTAGAAAATATGTAATTATATGTATATAAATGTATAGACACACACAAATTTTGAAATTATTAATTTTAAAAATATAAACAGAAGTTTAACAGTTCTTATTTATTATTTATTTTTATTATTATTATTTTTTTTCTTTATTAATCGCAATAGGTTTACACATTTTCCATTTTCAATTTTAAAAGCACTCCTATCTCGCATTTTTAATTATCGAGTATACAGTTCTTACTCCTGATGTGATATGACTTGTCAGTTTATATTTACTTATACTATATATTTTCAAGAATGTTTTTAATTTTTCAATTTAATTGGATAAAGGATCACAAGTGTATTTGTTTTTATATACATGATTCTTTACTGAAAATACTAGGACGGATATGAAAAATATGATATTTTCTGGGATACATTGTATTTGTTAAAATACAGGTTTATATATATTTATTTGAAGAATATTTTTTATTTTGCAATAATTGTAATCCTTTATCCACAAAATTATGAAGGAAATTTAAAAAAATGCGAATAAATTAAAAAAATAAACAATAATTCGTTATATCATAAAATTGGATAATTATTTCTATGTAACATATGAAACAGATTCAGTTAAATATAACAAACCTGATGTTCAGATGTAAACGTTCTCTTTTTTTTTTGGCAACAGTAATATACATTTTTATTCTTTTACTTTTGAAATTATGATATTCAACTATAAGATACTTTATATTAAGATATATATCAAAGAAACTTATAAAGTAATGTACAAGTTACAAAATCTGCCATTAAAAATATATTATTTATATGTCAAATAAGTAATCATATAAAGAAAATTTAAAATTTAAAGAGATACATTAATTATTCTGGAAACACAAAAGCAATATTTATCTTGTAGATAATACAGCATGAATTATTAAAATGAAAAAAAAAAAAAAAAAAAAAAAAAAAAAAAGAAAAAAGAAAAAAAAAGCATAAATGATAATGTTTCTGTTATTTCATTATTATTATTATTAGTAGTAATAGTATTAGCATAATCATCATTATTACTATTATTATTAATATTAATATTATTATTATTATTATTATTATTATGCATTGTTTATGCATTTTTTATTGTTTTCGTAAATATTTGTATAAAAAATTATCTTACTATTTCCTAATAGCAAATATAACATTTCTGTGAATGAATATGCATATAAAATCTTGTGTAAAACCGAAATTAAACGTAAATTTAATATGTGATATGTGTTATAACGATTGAGCAGGAACTGTACACTTCCTGGAAGCTCAATAATACTGAATATGTTAATATAAATTAAATGATTACCTATAATGGAAATTTTCAATATTTTGTGCACGAATGATCGCAGTAATAATTCTTGTAAAATGAAAACGCTCACACATAATAATATTGCTATTGCAATTCCTTTAAATAATATTTAGTTTCACAGACACCCTTTTTTTAAATCACCTTGAGTAGTTTTTACGTTTGGCCTTACAAATCTAAAAGCTGGTATGCGCGACGGAGGTCTAGGTATACCACTTACTGTACCAACTGGTTTATTTCCAGTATTCCAGTTACTTGGCTGTCTAAGCCTAGTCTTATTTTCTGCCATATTAGTTAATTTATTTGTTGTCTGAAACAATATATAGAGTTATGATTATTGTTTTGAAACAGAAAATTTGACAAATTATTAATAATTAATTAATATTTTGTTTTACCTGCTTCACAACAGCAACAGCATTTTCCTGTTCTTTTTCTTCCAAATTACCTTAAAAGATAAACAAAAATTATTTTATAAAACTCTTAGTATCATAAAGTAAAATTTTATATAAAATTTTAATATAATATATATATAATATTTAACTAACTTGACATTTTATGCTCTCCATTGGTGTTTATAGCTTGACTAGATCCAGTTGGACTTATTATCGGGGAACTAGTCTTAACTGTTGAATCTATACTAAGTGGTGAACTAGAATTGCTCTCAGTTTCCTCTACATTATGTTTTAAAATTGGAGATGGTAGATCCTTTAATTCATCGATCCAATTATTACGTAAAATGTGTTTCTTTGGTTTCGGTGTTGATTCGTGCTTAGAACCTACTCTCAAAACATTTAAGATATTTATTTAATTATAACCTAATAAGATACTATAGTTGAATTATTTTATATGAAAATATATTTACCCTCTTCTTGTGTATATACAATTTGATGCAATTGTTCCATATTCGTTGTACGTACATTATATGAATTATGACTACTGTCAGAACACATACTAAGTCTATCATCTAAGTCAGGAGCACTATGAGCACTTTGAGTGCTATCTATACTTTCTGTAGACCCTCCAGAATTTGGCTTTTGAAATGTTGTATTAATGTCAACATGTGGCAATCGTTGTTCCGAGCCACTTCTCAATTTTCCCAAAGAATACGGTATATTTGTCATTGGATTTGCTATGGCTTTTATTGTATTAATACATGAACCTTTCACTTGTCTCACGTTAGGTAAATATGAAAATCCAGTCGTATCAATAGTTTTTGTTGTATTTGATAAAAGATTAGGATTTGATTTTTGCAAGAATTGCGGCAGTTTCGATAATTTTTTTGGCGCATGTAATTTTTTCTTTGGGGGTTTTGAAACCGGCTTACAAAATGTTGCATCCATATTACTAGGTGGCTCTACAGTCTCTATATTGCTCTTCCCATTGATACTACTAGTTTTTTTTGTAAAAGTATAAAACTTACGACTCTGCAAATCTTTTTGTGTACATGTTACTATATTACAATCTGATAATTCATTTTTACTATTAGATTGATCTTTCGGAGATTGCTTTTTATATGTATTGTATTTGTTTTCAATAGGAATATTACTTTTCTGTATAAGATTTGAATCATAAGTTACATCAATATTTTCATTTGTCTTTAACTGAGTACAAGGTTCATTGGAAGTATTACTATAGACAGAATGCAGCTTGTATTTCCCACTCCGTTGAATTTCTGTTAGTAATTCTCTTCTTAATGAAGGAATTTCTTCTGATGATAAACTTGTAGGGTTCATATATGTTGATTGATATTGATTTGTATTCTTGTTCATACTGGTGAATGTTGAATTTAGTGGATTTTCATGTTTAGAAGAATGATTGGAATATGAAACAGGTATTTGAGGTACCGGATTTATACAATTATTCTGTACAGGTAAAACCGTAATGTTTAAACATTGCGTGGCAGCTTCTTCCATATTAGAATCAGTATTAACGTTTTGCTCATAAGAATCAGATGTATTTGTTACCATCGCACTTTTTTTTTCCTCTTTTACATTTACACATTGATATGTAGTGTCTAGTGAGTTTTTTGTTCCATTACTTTCTGATTTTATCACTGTAACATTAAGATCACATGGATTTGTAAATGTGGAAGACAACACATTTGCACTTATTTCTTCTATCTCTGCATTCATTGACGTCAATGACATATCATTGTGAATGTCTATATTGTAAATATTATTAATATTTATTTTTTCAGTATTTCTTGGTTTACTAATAAATGTATTATTTATAGAAACTTTATCCTTATTTTTATTTTCCAAAATAGTTTTATCATTGAATTTTGATAAAAAAGTTGCTTCCAAATTAAGCTTTGGGTTTTTAGTTTTGATAAATTGACATTTATCTATCATTGGATGGGATAAATTATCTGAGTTAATAGCACAATCGTAGTCCGTGTTATATAATGTGTTATCATTAGTCAATGATGTGATAGATGAATATAAAACAGAAGGATGAGAAACATTCATTAATGTATCACCAAAATCGGGTTCGACTAAATTGATAAATGAATCAATTCCCTTTGATTGCGACATATTTAGAAAGGCTTCCATACTTTCTTGTCCAGATGTAATTAAATTATCATCAGGAACATAATGATTAGCTCCCATTGTTGCCTTTAGCATAAAAGGTACAGCGTCTTTCTTCTCATTGGTTTGGTTTTTATATGTCTGTATATTAAAAATAATATATATATATATATAATAATAATATATATATATATAATATTTGGAATCAATAACATTTTTTATTAAATCTCTAAGAATCAGAAGGATAATACTAAATAACGTATGGATCTTTTTTTTTTCTATGGCAGTCAAATGTTATAATAATTTCTAAAACTTACATTTTGATACAAATTCTGAGCTTCTTTGTCTCGAATTTTACATGCACCTTGTAAATGAGGAGGCAATGATTCCATGATAGATTCAAAGCTCATTCTGCTATTTCGTTTTTTAGGCCTTGTAAATGTTCTCGTATCAGTAAATCTTTTATTAACTAGAATCAATGAAATATATAGGTACATCATGAGGATAAAGAAAGAGAGAGAGAAAAAAAAAAGCTGTAGAAAAAGGAATACCAGTAGGAATATTTTGTAAACTCATCTCTGAGGAATTTCTCAGCCAGGCATATAAGTCATACACTGTAGTTTTTGATGAACATTGCACAGGTTCAGATAACCTTAAATAGATATATTCGTCATTTTTTTTTTAAGCATTACTACCTTACATTTATTAATTATAACGTATAATGTAAAATTAAAAATACAAATTGTTGCTTTCGAGAATGTTCCCTTGATATATATATATATATATATATATAATATTCTTTTTAAAATAATAAATACTCTTCGACGGATAAAAAACAATTCATAAAAAGGAAACAAACTTTTAATATATATATATATATATAAATAAAAAAAATAAAAAAAAAAGAAAAGAACCATTACAGTCATACAAATTATCTTCTCTCTCTTACCATCTATCAGTGTCACTAAAATCAAAGATTGATACGTCAATTGTATCATCATATTGGATAGCAAGAGATTCATCAAGATATTGTTTTTCCACGTTCTCAATAACTTCCACTTTTCGTTCTGACATATTCTATTTCAATCACAAAGTTAAAAATATATAGGGACAGGCATTTTACTGTTATAAGCTCTCTTTACCGACGAAACGTAACCGAGTAGACAAATTTCTATAAATCACTTATGTTTCTATGATGTTATTTACCGTATCATATACAATTTACAATAAATAATATAGATTCTTAAAAAATTAACATCGATATTGTTGATTGCCAACAAAAAACACACAGATATAGACGTAGGAACTTCGGTACGTTACATTTGGCTTACTTTTAGAAGACCCGCAACTCACATCCTCAAAGTACGTCTACATCGAACCACGGATGTTATGCTTTTATTGCATTTCTATGTTTCTCAATCAATCTGCCATCTATAGAGGGCAATAGTAATCTTTAAGTTTTCGAAACAATTATGGCGGCATAACCTCTAACCTTCGTTTGAAATTTAGTTGTCGAACTTGTTGACAAGTGATGTGGATTTTCTCGTAAAATTGTTATTTTTCAATTGAATCGAATATGTTCATAGTAACTAAAGAAATCGATGGAGAAAATATCAGCAAATTGTGTCGTACGTGTTTGCGAGAGGACGGTGATAAAATGGTTTGTTTGTTCGTTGGACCTGCAGGCTCTTCTCTCGCTGCCAAACTGAGATCATTATCGTGTCTAGAAGTAAATAAATATAACGTTATATATATACATATTGTTATTTCTTTATTTTGCCTTCTTTATTTTTACCTTATCATAGGTTTGGCAAGGAGATGGATTACCAGAAAAGATGTGTGACCGATGTGTCACCAGAGCAGAATCTGCCCTTTTGTACAGAGAACAATGTAGAGCAGCCGATAGGGCTTTAAGACAAGCTGCTTTAAAGGTATTATATTTATATTTTCTAATACTTTTATTTACAATTCAATAAATCATATGTTTATGTTTTATCCATTAGGTCTCTGGTTTAACTTCCTATGCAACTGTATCAGGTTGCAAACTGTATCAGCAGAGTCAAGGTTTTATGCCAGTACAAAATTCACACAAAACTTTAAAATGCATAGAATGCGGAGCTGTGTTTATGAGTTATCAAGAATTGTGTGCTCATAATAGATTGCATTTACCTTTCGTACAAGAAAATATCCCTGTAGAACATATGCACATCATAGAGTCTCAAAATACATATCTTAATTTCAGTCATTTAAATTCTAATCTCCCTAACGATGGGATACAGAATACTCAATTGTCACCATTAATTACGTCTAATGTAATGCATATGATGTCAGTTAATGAAGATGGTTCTAGTAGAGCTGCTTGCGCGCTCCATTGTTCTCTCTGTAATCATACATTTACTAATAGAACGCAATTAATATGTCATAATATAGCGCATACTACGGAAAATATAGATATATCTTGTGACAATGACAATATTGATATTTGCGAAAATTCTAATCAACTACCGCAAAATTTGAGCTACGAAAGATCTATGAATTCTGTCGATAATTCGATTGAAAATTTATCTTATCAAAGACCTAACGTGGATAATAATGAAATGCAAAATTTAAACTTTCCGGATAATATTCATCTCGATGATGTTCGAGAAAGTGGTACGCAACGCGTTCAAAATATAATGCATTCAGAAAATGATGTCACAAATGTGCATAATTTACAATTTACCAAAGCACCAAATGTTGAAACAGGTAGACATATCTTAAATAACTATCAAGCTTGTTCATCCGATTCTAATTATAAGGAAAAACTTGATACAAAGGAATTAACTAATTCGCATTCAAAAAAATATAAATGTAAATTATGCACTAAAGTATTTAGTCAAAAATCCAAATTACTTGCTCATCAAATATCTCACAGCGATCAAAGACCATATAAGTGTCACAGTTGTGAAAAAGCTTATGCATCTAAAAGTAAATTGAATGCGCATATGAGATTACATACCAAAAAGAATGTACATTTTTGCAAATTATGTAACAAAGTATTTACATATCCTTCTTATCTTGAAGAACATATGAAAACTCATAACAAGGTATATAGTGATTCCAAAAAGGTATTGCAACTTGAGGGTTTTCAATGTAATACATGCAAGAAACGATTTAGATTAATAAAAAATTTAAAAGCTCATGAAAAATTACATACTGGAAAAGATCTTGTTCAATGCGAGATATGCGATAAACGATTTAGCCAAAATTACAATTTAAAAGTACATTTACAAATGCACAAATCAATAAAGATGCATAAATGTGAATATTGTAACAAATGTTTCACTCAAAAGGGTAATTTGGTGGAACATTTAAGAATTCATACGAAGGTAAAACCATTTGAATGTAAATTATGTGGCAAAACATTTTCTCAATCAAGTCATCTTAAAAATCACGAGGCTTCGCATGTTTCCCTGAGACAACATCAATGTCGATTATGTGGGAAACGTTTTAAATTGGCAAATCATTTGAAGAGACATTTAAATCTACATACAGGAACAAAAGCATACAAGTGTGAACAATGCAATCAAATGTTTTCTCAAGCTTTTAGTTTAACTAGACATATGAAGAGGCACAGTGACTCACACATTTAATTATAATATAAAAAGAAATTTTTATAAAATACATCAAATAATATAATATATGTCATTCCTTCAAATATATATGTAAAATAATCTTCGTATTAAAAATAATCATCGTAAAAAAAAAAAAAAAAGAAACAATTACAACAATTTTGGTAATAACTTTGGTAATTCTTATTGATATAATGCAATTATTTTTCATTTTTAATTGTACAACCTATTTATAATTTTTTAGCGTCGTCGTAAGAATATGTATACCTTCTTCAAGTTGATCTTTGGTAATAGTCAATGGTGGTGATATTCTGATAATCTGTCCATGTGCTGGTCTTGTTAATAAACCCGCATCACGTAATTTCAAACAAATATCCCAACCTGGGGCGAAATCTACGAAAAAAAAAACACAAATTATAATCGTTTTAAAATTGTATGTTTAAATATTGAATAGCTGACACACGAATAATATATTAAAATATTGTTTAAAATAAGTTTTAACTGTGCATTAGATCTTTTTATATCATTGCACCATATGAACTTAAATCGTTTAGTTTAATAAGTCTAAGTTAATAAGTTTTTAATGAATACAAATTCTACCATATCTTATTTTATTAATTGCCATACATTTTTAGACAATAGATGATAAGGGTATACCTTTATTAATAAGAAGACCAGCTAACAAACCACGTCCTCTGAATTCCACAGCAATATCTTTTGGTAATTTACTCAATTCATTTTTTAATACTTCGCCCAATTTCCTAGCATTCTCGGCAAGATTTTCTTCTTCCAAGATTTTAACTGCTTCCAAAGCAACTCTATTTCCTAAAGGACTACCGCCGAAAGTGCTACCGTGACAACCCGCTTCAAAACACATCATTATCTGTAATAAATTATTACTGATAAATTATCACGTGTGTGTGCACATTTTCATATAAAGAAGATCGAATGATTTTTCAGGATACAGATGTTAGATGAAAAAAAAATATTTTTCTTACGTCTAAGAAAATCATTAACATTTATAGTCATTATGTTATTTTTCTTATAAATTTAAATACCTCATCGTTCGCCAAGACACCAGAAACTGGATACATCCCACCAGAAAGTGCTTTTCCTAAAATCAAAATATCTGCTTTTTGATTTTCATGATCGATCGCCATACGTTTCCCAGTTCGACATAATCCAGTCTGCACTTCGTCCGCGATCCATAAAACGTTATATTTCGTACACAAATCTCTAACACCTTTTAGATATCCATCCTGTAGAAAGTGAAATGATCGAATAATCGAAATTAAACATTTCAATATTTTAGAATAATTTTTAAAATTTTTATGGATAGAGATGAGCTTTTAAAAATGATAATTATTGGCAACCTATTCTCGAAAATATAATCAACATCGAACGTTGTTCGATAAACAATTAAAAATTGATTTGATATAAATCTGCGAGTTGAAAAAAAAAACTTAAATAAAAAATAAGTAATTCTCGCGTGATCTATTAATCGAATCAATTTTGTATTATCATATTTTATATTTAATGTCATGTAGACTTTGAGGGGTTGAAGGTGCACACGTTTGTTTCATAAAAACGAAATAACATTTGACGTACGTTCGGAATAATGACGCCAGCTTCTCCTTGAATCGGTTCCATCATGAATGCGCAAACGTTCGGATCTTCTTTAAATTTTGTTTCGAGAGCGGTTAAATCATTGTACGGTACTTTATCGAATAGTGGCATGTACGGACCAAAATCATTATAACAATTAGGATCGGTCGA
The DNA here is from genome assembly GCF_912470025.1 of Vespa velutina. Classification (NCBI taxonomy): domain Eukaryota; kingdom Metazoa; phylum Arthropoda; class Insecta; order Hymenoptera; family Vespidae; genus Vespa; species Vespa velutina. The sequence goes on from NC_062211.1 coordinate 1,752,964, forward strand.
TGACGATAATGCTGCTAACGATCTTCCCCAGAAGTTACCTTTAGCAAACACAATCGTTGCCTTCTGGCTTGGTATTTTTTTTATTCTATATCCCCAACGTCTGGCCAATTTTATAGCCGTATCTCCACCTTCAACTCCTAATAAATATTTAAAAATGTTACATTAAAAAGATTCCAATGTAACGTTGCAACAAATCTCGCTTGAATTAATATAGTTTTATATTAAATAATTAATTAATATTATGATAATATAATTTTTATAAAAAAAGACAATCATTTTTGTTACCTGTATTCATAGGTATGAATCTATCGTAGCCAATTAATTTCGTTAAATATTCTCCTAATTCACCGTGCGGTTCCGTATAAAAAGCTCTTGCAGTGTGAGTCAATTTTTCTGCCTGTTCCTTCATGACTTTGACCAAACGTGGATGACAATGACCTTGACTGACGGTCGAGAAACCAGCTAAAAAGTCGAGATAACGTTTCCCATTATTGTCCCATAAAAAAACCCCATCACCTTTGGTTAATACCACAGGTAGAGCCTTGAAGTGTCTTGCAGCGTATTTATCATCTCGCTCAATTATTTCCTGGGTGCTCAGATACTTTTTTTTTTGATCGTACATCTTCTTCGTTACATTAAGAATTCTTTGTCTAAGAGATTGCATTTTTTTTCTTTTTCTTTTTCTTTCTTTTTTTTTTTTCAACACATATATAATCGAATACCAATATGATAAATTATTGTAACCTTGGTCTCAATTATTAAAAGTATATTAATATTAATGAAAAGTAATTAGAGGGAATATATATATATATACATATATATTAACTAGAAATACAGCGAGATACTTTCTAACGAAACACGTAAAATGTACCATCATTTATAGCAATGTGGACGATATAAGAGGGGGAAACTTATTTACTCCTAACTTGTTTGTATACAAAGTTGTGCAAAGGGGATTTAAAATAAATACCACATCGATGTACGTATGGATTCAAAAGTCGCTGATAATGGGCCTTTGTGTTTATTAAGGCGCCAATGTTCTAAAGTAAACTCATAATTACAAACAATATAATCTTATACGTTAAAATCGTTCAATGTCACAATTGATAAATAAGAACTGTATAATATATTTTAAATGACCGATCGATCATTTAAATGAGTTTATCTCGATCGAATAAAAAGAAAAAAAAAAAAGAAAAAATGAAAAGAAAAAAAAAAAAGAGGAAATAAAGCATTAAGTACAATTAATTTATATAATTATAAAAGAAACGTGATCGATTAAAAATAATGATTAGAAATTAGAAATTCCGTTCAATGTACGATACGTTGAACGATTTTATAAAATCACATGTTTTTTCAATTGTCTTCGGGCAATATATTGAAGATTTTTCGAAAGAAATATGCTAATAATGTAATGAGATATGTCTCCAAACGGAATGACGATAACATAGCTTTTTATGACTTTTTACAATCCGATATTTAATTTTCTTTATCTCTTATCAGTCATTCTTCCCTCAAGTCATAAGTATTTAAGCAAGTGTAACTGTCGAAGTAAATCATATTAAGAATGTTAATGCGTTCTTGTCATACGATATAATGATTATTGTTACAAGGAAAAAAAAAAAAGAAAAAAAAACAAATTATATGAATTACTTTGCAAAATGTCCCAATATATATAAATAAATAAATATATATATGTGTGTGTGTGTTAAGATTCTCTCCCTTTCTTTTTTTTTTATATATTAATAACTACAACCAGGCAAGAGTACAAAGCTATCAGTTTCATAATGAGTTGCCTTATCTCGTACGAGTTATTAATACATTGGAATATAATAATCTAATATGCGCTTTAATTTAACGTTATTTATGTATTACATCGTGCTTCATCAATAATGCAAAAATATACTTGGATATATATATATATATATATATATATATATATATACAACCGATGCGTTTTCTTAAAGATTATAATACAAATATGATGTATAACTACGATATAATTATTCACCGTTAATAAATGAATTATCATTAAAGCGATTAGAATCTGATAAGTATATATCTGGTGTTGCACGACGGAGCGTTGACATATATGACGAAATACATTTGAGATAATAATCAAGACATCGTTAAGAAAGGAAACTTTTGTATAATATATCTCTTATACGGTGATAAGGAGTAACGTGTTCAATAAATGGTCAATGAAATTAAATGCAAAAGAAAATAAATTTATTTTATATAACTATATCATAAATATATAACATATGAATAATATGCACTCTCATGGCACATGTGTGTGAACGCTTATACAAAAGAAATTTTATAAAATATTATTTTATAAATTTCAATATCGTTCGTGAAATAATATCCGCGCATTCTCTTATCTGAGATTCAGTAATAACTAAAGGTGGAGCAAGTCTAATAATATGACCGTGCGTTGGTTTTGCCAAAAGACCTTCATCCTTCAATTTTATACATACATCCATAGCATTGATCTTTTCATTGATAACGATAGCATTCAAAAGTCCCTTTCCTCTGACCAACGTGATAATATCTTTCGGAAGTTTTTCAAGTTCGTTTCTTAAAATCGGACCAAGCTTATCGGCATTATCAGCTAATTTTTCTTCCTCAAGAACGCGTAATGCCTCGAGAGCAATTTTGCAACCTAAAGGATTACCACCGTATGTCGAGCCATGTTCGCCAGGCTTTATGGTTAACATTATAGGATCATTGGCTAAAACTCCGGATACCGGATAAAAGCCACCGGATAATGCCTTTCCAAGTATTAAAATATCAGGCTTAACATTTTCGTGATCAACGGCCAATCGTTTCCCTGTTCTTCCCAATCCCGTTTGAACTTCATCGGCTATCCATAGAACGTTGTATTTTGTACAAAGCTCTCTAACGCCCTTCAGATAACCGTTCTTCGAGAGAATAAGAGAAAGATAGAGAGAGAGAGAGAGAGAGAGAGGGAGAAGAAAAAATAAATAATAAATAAAGACACAAATTAAAATATAGACAAGGATCATCGTCACTTTGACAATATTTCTTTCTTTTTATTCTCTTACCCGTGGTACTACTACTCCTGCTTCACCTTGAATAGGTTCGACCATGAAAGCACAAACGTTTGGATCGGCAAGTGCTTTTTCAAGAGCAATCAGATCATCATATGGTACCAGCTCAAAACCCGGCATAAATGGACCGAAACCACTGTAACTACTTGGATCGGTACTTGAGGATAAAGCACTCATTGTTCTTCCCCAAAAGTTACCTTCAGCGAATATTATTTTTCCTTGATATTGCGGTATATTTTTTCTCGTGTATCCCCATCTTCGTGCTAATTTACAAGCCGTCTCACCTCCTTCTACTCCAGTGTTCATTGGCAACCATTTATCATATCTATAATTAAAATAAATAAATAAATAAATAAATATATATATATTATTATTATTATTATGCATGATCTATTAAATGTAATATACGTACCCAAACAATTTAGTTACATATTCCTCAAATTCACCTAAAACATCCGTATAAAAAGCTCTCGAACTTAGTGTTAAGATCTTCGCTTGTTTCATCATGGTTTCGTAAATCCTCGGGTGGCAATGACCTTGATTGACAGCTGAATAAGCACTTAAAAAATCATAATACCTTTTCCCTTCGACATCCCACATGTATACTCCTTCGGCTTTACAAAGTGCTACTTCAAGAGGATGATAATTATGTGCACCGTATTTCGATTCCCGTTCGTATACTTGCTGTGATGTAATACTTCTAGGATATTGTAATTTCTGCAAAATAATTACGTGTATTTTTTTGATATTGTTCGTAAGATTTCTTTTCTTTTTTTCTCTTTTTTTTTCTTTTTTCTTTTTTTTTTTTTCCTTTCTCTCTCCTCTTTTTATTCGAAACTTCAATTTCAAGGTCGAAATATAAGGAAATATAATTAACTTACTTGTTTACGAATTTTTAACAAATTAGATTGTGAAGTAAAACGAAGATTTCCGAGTATCATTCTTGTCAGAGATTCCATTGTTACTTGACTTTATTTAAAGAGATATATTCACGGGTGGAATAACTGTAATCAGAAACAATAGAGAATTTATAGAGTAAAAATAGTTTCTTCTTCTTCTTCTTCTTTTTCTTCTTCTTCTTCTTCTTCTTCTTTTTCTTCTACTTCTTCTTTCTTTTCTCTTTCTCTTTCTCTCTCTCCTGATGTAACGAATAAATCGAAAAGTACAATGCTATGTTTACGATCTATTGTATATAATACTTTATAATTACTCTTCGTTTATCGGAATTATTCGATTCGTCTATCGAACAATAAACTAAGTAAAAAATTAAATTTAAATTGTGCGAATAAATATATTCAAAAATACCTTCGTTGTCTATTAAAAATATATCAAAGTAATTTGTAAATGATGGACGATATGAATGTGATTGTAACACCGAACAATATCTCAATCGAATTAAATCAAATTGAATACTTTCGTACGATCGTTTAAATCTCATTAAATATAACGTTCAAAGGATAGAAACGAACTGTCGTGTGTTAGTATTTATAGTGATTGCTACTTCTCAAATCATTTACCCGTCTCACACGTCATATGATAGATAAGAAAATGTGCTTCAGTTCTTGTAGATAATAGTTAAAAGGTGAACTTTCTTGAAAGTTCAAAGATCTTTAACGTCGTTCTATAAATTTTAATTAAAATCTCTCTCTCTCTCTCCCTCTCTCTCTCTCTCTCTCTCGCATTTTGAAATATTATGTATATGCACTTATCATATTGCATGCATTCTATATATAAAACGTTCATATCGTTCTTTTACTAATAATAACTAAATATAAATATATATATACATATATATATATATATATATATTTATTTATTTATTTATTTATTTATTAGGAAAAAAAATTTTAAGGTGTCAAGCTAATATTTATTATATTCTTTTTTAGCTTATCGATTAATTGATAACATTGATGTTAAAATCGATATCATTTTTTATTTAAAATAAAAAAGAAAAAAAAGTAAAAAGTAAATTCAACGTGAAGTATATGCATTTATCGAATGTAATCACGCGCGCGCGCACATACACATCGATTATTTCATTTATTTTACCGCGAATTTTATAATATAAATTCACTGATCTAATAATTTAACTTAATTTATAAATTATATATATATATATATTTATATATATATATATATACATATAGGTATATATACGTCGTAATGCATCGAAATGCATCTTAATTGTAAATACATTTATAACAAATTGTTCGTACTAATAAATAATAAATTATAAATGAAAATAATCACGTAAAATAAGGAACACACCACATTTGATTAACTTGAAGTTGTAAACCAATCATTTAATCTTCGTTATTCACTGTGAAGTCATTGGCATACTCGTTAACGCGTAAATATTTGAATGGACCAATAAACATACGCGCTGCTTTAGTTGTACAAAATTCAAATATCATTTATTTTATAATTGCATTAACAAAATTACGTACATTTCTTTTTAAGTATTTAATAATTATTTTCAATTCGATAATTAGATTGAATATCCAATAATTAGGTTAAATATTAATTTCTATTGTTAATTTATTAAAATTACAAAAGCATACTCGTTAGATTGTAAATAAAATTAACATCCTATTGGTTGAATTTATTGGCCATATATGAAAAGAAATCATTAGGATATCTAGTATTATTTGGTGATATTTTATTGGTATTTCTCGTAATTCTTTTCATTCAAATAATTCAAATAATGCGAAACAGTTAAAAAGTGCTATTTGCTTTGAAGATAGGTGAGAGAGAGATATATTAGACAATAAATTTACTATAAATATTTAGTTTATATGAAACATGAGCGATAACGATTATGATACACTTCGTCAAAAAAATATTGCTGAAAGGAATGCCATTGTAAGTAAAGACATCCTTTTTTCTATAGTGTTGTTTAACCCAAAGTTAAAAAACATTGATAAATTTCAATTATTGTATATTTATTTTTTGTCAACAATTACATTCCTAATAATTAATTTCTTTCCTTTAAGTTTGCAGAATTTTTCAAGGAAGTAAACAAATTAAAAGCCGAAGAGAAGAATTTACAAGAAGCACAAAAAGAAAAGGAGAATATTGAAAATGAACCACCCAGAAAAAAACGAAGGATAAGTCACAACAAAGACAATGATAATGATTTTAAAAATAGTAAACGATTACCATTACGTAAACGATATAATACCAGAAGCACAGCTAGATATTCTACAAGTGATGAATTAAATGATTCTGCTAATTATGAAAATAGTAATGTACCTAGAAGGAACAGAGCAAAACTAAAAGTTTTGTTTCCTTGGGCAAAACCATTCCAAAGGAGTATTGATCTAATGAAAATGGGAGTATGTGATATTGATGAGAAAGAAGAAGAAAATGATGATGACGATGATGATTATGATTATGATAATAATCTATCAGATGAATCTTTTAGCAATAAAAAATATTCCAAGGTATCAAAGTCTCCATATGATCCTAATAGCATACCATCGGTTGATAAGATAACACAGGAAATGTTAGATAATGTGGCAAAACGAAGTACACTAAAAAAATATTGTAAAATATATGGTACAAGTTGTCATCAATGTAGACAAAAAACTCTGGATACAAAAACAGTTTGTAGATCAGGAGAATGTATTGGTATAAGAGGCCAATTTTGTGGGCCTTGCTTACAAGGAAGGTATGGAGAAAGTGCAGTCGAAGCCTTACAAGATCCTGTAAGTTGAATGCACTTTCTATTGTGTGAAATAGGATAAATATATACATGGTTATGTGCGTATGTATACATAATTTTTTTTTTGTTTTTTTTTTTTTTTTTTTTTTTCTTCTTTTTAGAACTGGGCCTGTCCTCCTTGCAGAGATTTATGTAATTGTAGTATATGTAGGACAAGAAGTGGTTTACGACCAACAGGAATTTTAGCTCCTGTAGCACAAGAAGGAGGATATTCATCGGTAATGGATTATTTACAATCTGTTGAAGATGATACATAACTTATTTTCATAGAATATAAAAAAAATTGAATGAAATATTAATTTCACATATTATGTATTTTTTGATAAAGTAATGCTCGTTTATATAACCATAGTATTTCTTTTATATATTGCTGTCTACCAATTTGTTTAATTTTTATTTTACAAAGGTAATTTTTAAAAGAAATTTATTTTATAGCAACAATGGCATATTGTCTTGGTGATAAAACAGGATTAAACAAGCGTAAAATTACAGTTTTCGAACATTGCTTACTGTTCTGTAAATATATTACTCTGTCTAATATAATTGCTGCCTCTAATACCGGACTTATGTATATACGTAATATTTGGAAAAGATCCAATTTTAATTTAAAATGTATATGAGACCGGTACAATTCTTCTAAAATTTCAGTCGATGGTATCTATAAAAAAAAAAAAGAAAAAAAAAAAAAAAACGTTTCTTAACAAATTTACTACTATAGTAAATAATAGTAAATTACTGATACTCCTCTATTCCTTACTTTTTTGGCATCTATTCCAATTTTCAATAATGCCCATTTTGCATAAGTTGGAAAATCACACAATGGTCCCCCACGTCCTATTCTTACATCATATAAACCTGAAAACATCCATTTATTATTATTTAAGGAAAATAGATTGCTTATACATAAAATTAATTAAATTTACCCATAGAATGTAAAAGTACTTGTAACAATGCTCTGTAGAATAATGATGGTGACAATGATTTGGCTTCTTTTGTTCGTTCTATACATTGTTGTGCCAACATTCTGGCATTTCTCGAAAAGTTAATCTTTTTGGTAAATGATTCGTTTACTAAATGATAACAACATGATACAACACAAATTACTTTAAAGTTATCATTCTGTAGAAAGACTTTCATAAGAGAATGTGCTAAAGATCCACATGTATGTAATCCAGTTAGAATCAAGTTATTTTTTAAATTCCAATTTGGAAAATGTATGTTCACCATTGTATTGTAATCTGTGTTATCGTCAATTTTAGTAACTACATATTTAACCTAGAAATAATATACTTTAATAATGATTGTAAGAACATAAAAAATAATTTATTTATAATATTTATTTAGTATACCAAAGATGAAGTTTGTTTTCCCATTTTTTTCATTTTCTCTGCTCTATAAATGGCTCCTTTATGACATAAGTCTGATGAATCAATTGCAAGTACAGGTAGTCTATAATTTTCTGCTAAATATGTTGATAAATAAGCTTTTCCAGCACCAGCATCTATTACTAAACTTCTAGTTGAATTTGCTATATGTCCAACAACATGGCCAAGAGCTTCCACCTCGTGAAGCTTTTTTTTACTCATGAATCCTTTATCTTCATTTTTTATTTCATTAAATTTCCATTTGTCATTATCTAGACTTAAAAATTGTGGAATATCTTTAAAATCCAATATCATTGGACATGCTTGCAAAGACAATAACTTCGTAACTTTTATAAATTCGTTTAATCGAGTAACCGTTTCATTTTCCTTCCAAATATCATTGATTGTTTTAACATTCTCAAGTTCTAATTTTAATAATTCTGGTAAACATTTGTCCCATAATTTTTCATTAATAAAGTCAACTAAATGACAATCAATGAGTTGTTCATACAGATTTAAAAAATCTATAACCTTATGGAAATGTTCTATATATTGAATCATTTTGTAAATTAATTCTTTACAATTGGTGTAGTTGTATATATATAATATATATATATATATATATAAAGAAATTAAGATTCAAAATTCAAGTTTGTTAGCTTCAGGATATACAGGATTTAATTTTGCTAAGGAGCAAAATTTAACATACTTGAATTTAATATTTTCTAATGTCTTTAAAATATCTGTAGTATCGTCGTTATGTTTAGGAAAATGATGAATATTATCTAAAATTTCATTAGCCAATGATATAACCTTTTCATTAGCAGTTTTATTACTATGTAGATACTGCTCTATAACACCACAATAATATCCTAATTGAGCAGCTACTAAACTAGCTCTATGATATCCAAGATGATATCCTTTCAATAATCTGTTTTGACCACTTTCATATCCATCTGTGTAACCAGATTTCTGCGCTTGCTCTTCCGCGAATAATAGATTTTCAAAAACTTGATTAACATCAAAGTCCTCCTTTCTTTCAGACATAATTGCGTCTTATCTGAAAAATAATTAATTAAATCATATAAACATTTCAAATTGTTCTCCCATCGGAAATGATAATTATTTTACATTACATACTTTATATATAAAATATTATATTTTATAATATAATAATAACTGCTCTGTATCTTATAAAAGGTAACATTAACGAGTAGAAAATCTTTTTGCTCATATTACAAATTTAAAAAATATTCAAATCTTAATATTTTAATGTAAAGGTGAAAAGAAAAATGTAAATAATGTTTCAAAGAATTTTAGGTTAGCGGCTTCTTCGCTAATCACCTTACTTACGAATTTCCTGCGCCATCGAAGTACATTGGCCGACATATTTGAACGATCACATTGGCCAATCATATCATCCGAAAATCATCGTTCTTCACGTCGATGTCATATCTGTATTTTTATTTAGGTTATAATTCGAACGTATTATTATAACCACAGGCTTTTCTCATAACCATAGTTACATTTTCATAGTAAAAATAATAATTTTAACGGTTCAATTTTCAACATCAAGAATTAAATTTGTAGGCGTGCTGAGTAATTGAGAAGTGAAGAGATACAACCAACTTCAGAGGCGTGTCATGTTTGCAAGTAACGCGGCGTTATTGTTCGTACTATTCTTGAAGAATTTGTAGGTATAAAATTTATAATCAAAATGCTTGCGTTAGGCCCAAAAAAGGATGGAGGACCCAATGCCAAATTTTTTGATTCTGCGGAAATTCTCGCACAACTTGATGGGGTTAAACAGTGGCTCCTGAAAAATTGCAAAAAGGTATGTACATATAGTTGGCGTCGAATTCATTAGGAAACAATTTATATGTGTCTTACAATGATATTAATATTCTTTTAGTTTTTTTTGTTAATTTATAGTCAAACATGTATTTTGATATTTTATATTTTATTTTTATGTCTTAGATTCCAAACTTATGTACTCTGATGCCATATTTTTCTAATTGTTTCAGTATGCATATGCACATGTGCTAACTTACTCTTTCCATAGTTTCATATGATTAAATTATACTTTCTGCGATTCAAGTTTCAAATCTTAAATTGTTATAATTATATCTTATCATATGATGTTTAATATCGCATAGAATGACTTCATGCGACAAGATTGTACAAATTATATTAACTATCATAAAGTTTTTAAAGTCAATTTTGTACAGTTGTATTTATCAATATTTCTTCCAGTATGTACAAACAGATCCTCCTACTAACAAAACCTTAGCAACTTTAGTGGTACAATTACTTCAATTTCAAGAGGATAATTTAGGAAAAAATGTAACTAAACCACCTATGACAAGACTTCCAGTATGTATAATATATTACTTATTATAATTCAAATTACATATATATATATATATATAAAAGTAACAATATATATATGTATGTATATATACATTGTACAGACAAGGTAATAATTATTTTCTCTAGATGAAATGTTTCTTAGACTTTAAACCTGGAGGAGGTTTGTGTCATATACTTTCCACTGCTTATCGATTTAAACAAGAACAAGGATGGCGGAGATTTGACTTTCCAGTTGGAAAGGTATTATTTTAGATATAAATTTTTATATTTTAAAGTTATTTCTAAATTTTAAAGGTATATATTATTTTACATAAGATACATTTTATATCTGATAGCACAATATAACATTATTTTTTTTTCTTTCTTTCTTTTTCTTTTTTTTTTTTTTTTTTTTTTTTTTTTTTCTTTTTTTAATTATCCCTGTATAGTCAGGATCTCGTATGGATCGTATAGTAGAAATGTTAATGGCAGCAGAGCGTGCTTTAACTCAAAATAGATGTTTGACTATACCAAGCGTTTTTGTAAGAGCTGACGTCGATAAATCAACAGCTACAAAAGTAAAAGAAGCAGTAAGACGACATCAAGGCACAGTTGTTGAAAATGAAGCAGATGCTACACATATTATTTTTCCACCAGTAGATCCAATGGAAGAAGAATGTGCACGACCATGTATGAGACGTGAAAGATCGGTTCTTCTTCATTGGTACTATTTCCCAGATAGTTATGACTCTTGGACTACTCTAGATCTTCCTTGGGAATTTCCTGAAGGAACTCTTAATATTACAAGTACAAGGTAAAATTAATACATCGTTCGTTTATAATTTCATTTATAATTTGACTCAGTTAATTATCTTACAAGACTTAACATATATTTTTAGATCGGTATATAAGGTATCGGCAACTTGGGCGCTTGATTTAGATCAATATAATGAATGGATGAATGAAGAAGATTATGAGGTAGATGATAGTGGACAAAAGAAAGTTCACAAATATAGACTTTTAGTAGAAGATTTGATGGCACAACCTGCTCACCCACCACCGGGAAAAAAGCCAAAAAGAAAAAGATCACCTACTCCCCCACCAAAAGTTGGAAAACGCAAAAGGTTCGTGTTGCATATAATGATTTTGATGAATGCTTATATATTATAAATGGAAAAAGATAGAATTCAAATGTAGCACACTATGATGTTTAAATATAATATGTTCAGTAGCAGGGCTCCATCAAATATACAAAGCACTTCATCAACTTCTTCGGCAGCTACACCAAAAAAATCACGCGGTGGTGGGGACGAAGAAGAAGATCTTACTCAAGGGATGGAAGATCCACCAGCGGAACCACGGATTGTAGAGGTTGTTGCTGCTCCTGCTAATCCACCGGTTACAGGTCAAAGTAGTAATGCAACTACAAGTAGTAGTTTGGCATCAACTGGAAATAAAAAACAAGATAATGAACTACAACCTCTTAAATCCGGCAATATGGCAGATTTGGATGAACCAATGGAAGGTTTGTAAAATAAAATCCTTTTAACGTAATATACTTTGTTCTCTGATATAAATTGTTATATTTGAAAATACAAATCCATTGACTTAGGTGATAAAGGAAGTTCTCAGGGTACTCAAGATAGAGAGGAAAGAGATACAAGCAAAGAAAGAGGAGAAGGAGGTAAAGGAGATGAACCAGAAGATAATGTTACGGAACAGACACATCATATAGTTGTACCTAGTTATTCTGCTTGGTTTGATTATAATTCGATTCATACTATTGAAAAAAGAGCATTATCTGAATTCTTCAATGGCAAAAACAAATCTAAAACACCAGAAATTTATCTTGCATATAGAAATTTTATGATCGATACATATCGATTAAATCCGACGGAATATATCACATCGACAGCATGCAGGTATATTTTCATATAAAATATTTATCAATGATAAATTAAATGCTACGTAATAATATTTGATTATCGTTATAGGCGTAATTTAGCTGGTGACGTTTGTGCGATTATGCGCGTACATGCTTTTCTGGAACAATGGGGTCTTATTAATTATCAAGTAGATGCAGAATCCAGACCAACGCCTATGGGTCCACCCCCAACATCTCATTTTCATGTTTTATCAGACACTCCATCAGGTCTTGCACCAGTTAATCCAAATCCACCAAAAACACCACAACCATCGGCAGCAAAAACGTTGCTTGATCTTGAGAAGAAATCTACTACAGCGCTCGGTGTCGAAGAAAAAGTTTCGGCCAGTGCTATGACAAACTTTGGTTTAAAAATTGATCAGTATTCTAGGAAACCAGCAGTGTTAAAGAACAAACAAGCGGCCGGGGCAACGCGCGATTGGACGGAGCAAGAAACACTTTTATTATTAGAAGGTTTAGAACTTCATAAAGATGATTGGAATAAAGTCTGCGAACACGTTGGTTCTAGAACGCAAGATGAATGCATATTGCATTTCTTACGGTTACCCATAGAAGATCCGTATCTTGAAGAAGGTGGTCCAGAAGGTTTAGGACCTCTTGCATATCAACCGGTACCTTTCTCGAAGGCTGGAAATCCTGTTATGAGTACGGTCGCATTTTTGGCTTCGGTTGTAGATCCTAGAGTGGCAGCTAGTGCAGCAAAAGCTGCTATGGAAGAATTTGCTGCTATTAAAGATCAAGTTCCAGCTGCGTTATTAGATCAACATTTACGAAATGTTCAAGCTAGTGCCAATTCAGAAGGTAATTATGTTATAAATAAAATAACTTATTTCTGTTACAAGAACTCTCTCTCTCTCTCTCTCTCCCTCTCTCTCTCTCTCTCTCTCTCTCTTTCTCTCTCTCTCTCTCTCTCTCTCTCTCTATGAAAGTGATCGATAATAGAAAAGACAATTTTTGATCATTAGGAAAATTTGATCCAGCTGCTGGACTTGCACAATCAGGTATCGCTGGTACTGGACCACCTGAACCACCTGACGATACTACAACACCATCAACAGCTGGTACCCAAGCAACAGCAGTTACTTCTCCTCATTCAACAGGTCCAGCTTCTATAGAGACAAAGAAAGAAGATCCAGAAAAATCAAAGGATTCATCGGACGTAGAACAATCCCCATTGGAGATAACGAAGAAAGAGGACGAATCTAAAGAGAGCGAAGACGATACTAAATCTTCTATTGATGCTGAAGCTATAGAAGCAAAAGAAAAGAAGGATAAGGTAAATTACATTATATATATATATATATATATATATATGATATTATATAATATCAATACGTATGGATAAAAATCAACTAACTAATCGAATTATTTACTCGAATAAAATACTAATTGAAAGATTTTCTTTATAAATAAATTAGGTTGTCAGGGATGCCCAATTACAATCCGCAGCAGCGGCGGCATTAGCTGCTGCTGCCGTGAAAGCGAAACATTTGGCGGCTGTAGAGGAACGCAAAATAAAATCTTTGGTCGCGTTACTGGTTGAAACTCAAATGAAAAAATTAGAAATTAAATTACGTCATTTTGAAGAATTAGAAACAACGATGGAACGCGAACGCGAAGGACTCGAATATCAACTTATTACCGAAAGACAACAATTTCATTTAGAACAATTGAGAGCAGCTGAATTCAGAGCACGACAACAAGCACATCAACGTTTAGCCCAAGAACAACAACAACATACTCCACCTGAGCAGACATAACTCCATCGTGAGTTATTTTTAAATATTAGCGACAAGTCATAATAGCATTAACTCTATGCTGTTATGATTGTTTCAAATATCACTCTGTAGGATAGTAAAAAAAAAAAAAAAAACATAAATTACACTTATATAATTACACATTCTATCACCTTCATTACACCAGACAACAACAGTTTTTAATTCGTTCTAATTATAATATTTTCTTTCATGTTTATTTCTTAATTATTTTACCAAATTTGTATAGATTTTTGTACCTGTATTCATAGTCAAATAGTATATATTCAAAAAGGATTAAAAAAAAAAAAAAAAAAAAAAAAAAAAGAAAAAAAAAAAAAAAAAAAATATCTTAATCTTCTTTTTCTCGGTGAATTATAAATTTATTTTGAAAATTTTTAGATCACAACTATGAATAGAAGCTGCTATTACATCAATTTTATTTTGAAAAGTTGTTTGTTTGAATGAAAAAAAGATATTGTTAACTAAATATCTTATTTTCAAAATCAAATTACTCGTTAGCGCTTGTAAATTTTGCATATATAAATACATACAACACAAATAATCCATTAGTGTCTACATTAAAATCAATCATTGTAAACTATAAAGCCATAAAAATAATAGTAAGCATTTTTAATACTTATAATACTATGAAGTGTTTAATTTTTTTTTTTTTGTATTTTTATTTTTTTTTTTATTTTTTTTTTTTTTTGTATTTTTAAAAATTTTTTTTTTGGTAATTTTACGATCAGTCTATAAAGCATGATTGTGTATTAATTCCAAAACTAAATCAGTCATCAATCGAGCACATTCAGCTCCTGGTGGTGGTGGTCGTGGTGGTGCTCGTGTATTGCGTTCTTCTTTACCAGCTTCTGCTCTTTCATATAAATCTGGAGCTTCATCGCTTGCACATGTACTAATTGGCAAAATATCCAAAGCTAAACCAACACCAAATCGTCCACATCTTCGCATTTCTTTATTCAGTCTAAACAGAAATGAATATAGGAATGATTGTAATGTCTATGTCCGTTTATTATCACATTTTTTTCACATCATTACTTTTTCATGTTGTATATTGAAATATTGCATTTTTTTTTCTTCTTCAACATATTCTTTAATTTTTTACTCACAATTCCCATATAATAGAAGCATTCTTTGGTGGTTGCTCTGGATTAAGTATATGGAGCGATGACATCAAATGAAAATGATAATGTTGAAGCAATTGTGTCATGTATGTCTGTCTAACTTCTCCACTTGTACAGCAGTACAGTAAATTTGCAAGATCAAGAGCAAGTGAACCAACTCGACTTAGTTGAAAGTCAACTAAGTAAATATCCTGAAAAAATTAAAAAATTAAAACATATTATAGAGGATACGATTTATTTTCCTTTTTTTTTTTCTTTCTTTCTTTCTTTCTTTCTTTCTTTCTTTCTTTTTTCCTTTTTTCTTCCACGATAAATTCTAAATTAATAACACACGGAACATAAAAACGATTTTATACATAAAATTGATCTACTTATAATTAAGAAATACCTTTTGTGTATTCCAATGCAAAGTATTTTACTAGTGTAAATAAATTTATTTATAGATAAACATTCATAAAAATAATTAAGAAAATAGTATATTTAAAATAAAAAATAAAAAAAAAAAAAAGAAAACATGAATACCGAATCTTATCCATAAAATATATTAAATATTTTCAATGATAATAAATATATGAAATAATGTCGATATCATATATGTTAGAAAGTTCAAAAGAGAATATTTAAGAATATTTGATATTTACTTATCATATATATATATATATATATATATATATATATATATATATATATATATATATAAATAAATAAATAAATAAAATATTGCATATTTTTAGCGTGAGAAATTATTTGCATCTTGATCAGAGAAATAATTAAGACATATTCTAAAATGTGTTTATTATCATGCGTAATAGTATCTTTCTTTTTTTCTTCTTTCTTCCTTTTTTTTTTTTTTTTTTTTTTATATATGTTCTTTTACATTCTAGATTCCAAAGTCTTATAGGCTGAATGATTAAAGTGAGATCTTTCGTATAAAAATTAATGATAATTATAGGAAATTTTTTAGACTAAAAAAACTTATAAATTTATATAATAAAAATAAATTAAAATAAATATTGTTTTATTTTTTTTATTTCTTTTTCTATTTAAATTAATTATTCAAAGGAGAATAGATACAATATATATTCTACTGATAATGCATGATCTTATATGCTTATTTTATTTGTCAATAGAAAACTTACTTCAGTTTCTGAATCTTGTTGATCTCGAAAAAGGATATTATTAATCCAACAATCACCATGGCAGAATACAGTGAGTGGACCCTGTGCCGCAGCAAGTTCGCTCATTGTACGAAAAAAGACATTGTCATTTAAAAAAGCATTCAACTTTTCCATAATTTCTTCTCTCCTGTGTTCCATACATGCAGGAAGACCATCGGATACCATTCTTATGGCATTATTTGCAGCAGTTTTATAATATTGTCGATACCAATCTTCATTCTCAATACGGAACAGTACTTCTTGTATGCCTTTACCATCATTTGGATTTGATAATTTTAAGAATTCTTCCGGTCTTTGTGAGCATATGAAATAAATAATTAATTAAATAAAATATAAAAATGAAAAGAAAAATAAAAAAATAAAAAGAAAAAGCAATATTTGTACCCTTTATAAGAAATCAGATAGATTAGATTTACCTTGTTTCTCTTAATGTAAGACTAAGTGCATGAAAACCAGCCAGAGCCTTCAATACAAGCTTTAAATGTTCAAATTTGAGACCTTTCCGTCTATCTGCCATTTTAAAACCTCTTTCCCTCAAATCTTCCATTGCTATAAGATCAGCTCTTGCGGCATACACTTTAGCAATGCCATTGAAAACTTTTTTACCATTTAACTGCATCTGATTTAAAGCAGGCCAAACGTATGTATAAAATGCAACTTCATTACGAAATAGCAATTCACTTTTGAAAGCTTCCCTGCGTTCCTTTGATTGAGGCAAAACTTTATAAATTATTGCACGTTCCCAATTATCCCATTCTCCACTTTTCAATTGTTTCTTGCCCTTTGCACGAACACGATATAACATTGACGTATAATTATCTCCTCTTCCTGATCCTGGCTCTTCTTCTACACTATTAATCACCACGTCAGATTCATCTTTCATGATCAATTCACGTATAGACTCTAATGTAAGCCGCATAGTCTTCCTCTCTTATATATTTCTTTAAATTCTTAAAAATATCAAATGCAATAAATAGATCCTCTCTCTCTCTCTCTTTCTCTCTTTATTTCTCTCTAAGTTGGTCGAATGAGACCAGATATGACTGTCTTAGTTTTTAAAGCAGATGAAAGTGTTATGACGTTATGCTGTGTGATGCAGGAAATAGCTATTTGAGTGACAAGGGATTACAGTCTCCCACCATCGTACAATCTAATTCATTAATCGTTCGGGATCGAGACTCAAGGGACAAGGACATTACGATGTACATGTCGATCGTGCATGTGATTTACATTCCTTAGGGGGACAAAGCTACTGAATTATATCAATAACATTCGCTAAAATATATGCAGTTTGTTCATGGAATAAATTTTATATAGTTTAATATACGTCCGACTATTTATAAGCACTAATATTATAGATTATTCATTAAAAGAGAGATTAGACAATATATATTTTTATTATTAATAAATATAAAATCACGGGACACGTATATGATCATTTAACGAATTCATTCTAATATATCTATAGTTACAAGAGAAAATTTTGAAATAGTTAATAGATTTATGGATCAGAGTATAATCCAATAAAAAGGTTACAGACTACTGTTCATTATGTATTTATAGAATTAGTACTGATCAGATAGATCCAATTGAAATACATCATTTCCCACTAAACTGATCAACTTCTTTTTCTCAGCCATAGTAAGTGGAATAACATTATATATTTTTCTAGCCATTAAAGGAGTCTCTTCTAAACCAGATATCATTGCACATTTGATCAAAAGCTGAAAATCAATGAATTATATACAATTTGAATATATATATATGTACAAAGTCTAATGATATATAAAAATTTTATATATATATATATATATATATATATATATATCTTACAAGAGCAACTGATCCATAGCCTTGTGAAATACAAATTTCTAATAGTTGATTGATTTGATCGGCATTTAATATACCCATTACAGATCCTTCACAAGATGTTATAAAAGATAATACTTCTAATGCTTTATCATACCAATTGGCACGTAACAACAGCAAAATTATATCTTTCAATATTACAATATTCCATACAACTTGTCTAATATTTGAGCGTTTTAACTGAAAATAATAAATATTGTTATATAATGCTGATTCAATATATAAAATATCAGAAATAAAGTATAAATAAATTCATTAACCTGTTTATCATCCCAGATATCCAAAGCAAATGTTGCAAATACTTTATGAAGTGGAGATTCACTTTCAATATCACAATCAGAAGCTATATCTAAAGGTATTTTTATTAATTGTTCATTTTGTAACATATTATACATTTTTATTTGGGACATGAGTTTTGGTAAATTTTCCATAATAATTTCTTTCGATTGAAGTTGTAAAATTGTTAAAATGTTTTCCATAATGCTCATTTCTGGTATATAAACATGCATACTTAATTGATAATAAAACTCAAAGAACTTTTCTATCGGTAGCATTTTCAGTTTTAAGTTAACATAGTGTCGATAGTAAATATTCTCCTAAAAATAAATAAAACAAATATTATATAATATATATATATAAATTGAAATTAAAAGTTCTCAAAAACTTACAAAATAAGCATTAGCAAGAAACTTATAATTGTCATCTTTTAAAAGAAGTGCATGCAGTCTATCTCCTATTTTCAAGTTATTTTCTTTTTTAGCTATTTCCATTGCAACAGGAAAGAAGTTAATATCTTTTATATCACGAAATTCAAGGGTCTCCATTTCTAATACATCTAACATATCCTCTAAAATTGTGATGAAAGATTCGCCTAAATGCAAAAATAATAAATATAATTAATTATTAAGAAAAACATTATTTTGTGTAATTTCATATAAATATAACATAAACTCTCTTACTATTTTTATTTTCCAAATAAAGTATATGGCAATACGAGATTAATGATGGTTTTATTTCTAATGATTTAAATATATCCAATAAAGAGTATATAAATTTTGCTGCTATATTATATGATTTCAATGTATAAATTATTTCCAAAGAGGAATTTAATGTGCCTAAATTAGGATGTATGCCATTATCACTCATGTCTTTAAATATTTTTAATATCTCATTTTCAGGTTCTTTCAAAGTTTCTTTCACATATGGTATTATTCTTATTATATGCGTTAACATTTAATGGTATTTTCTTTTCCTTACATTGAACAAATAGCGACCAAGCTTCCCGTATCTGTGAAAAATACTAGATATTAATACCTCTAGTTTTTAAATTTAGAAAAAATATAATATATATGTAATATATATGTAATATATATATATATATATATATATATATATATATATACACATATATATATATATATATTATGAAAAAATATTATACCTGAAAATATTTAGCCTTTCCACATATTAAAGTATTGTACGCAGCAGCAGCTGTTTCAGCATCTTGTGATATTAAGAAATTAAATAGTTTTTCAACTTCTTCTACCTCTCTAAAATTAACAACAATTAATAATATAAAAATACAATAACTCTTTCAAACTTTAATTTATCCAATAAGGAAAATATTAATGCTTCCCTTAGAATACATACTTCCAATTACATTTCTTCGTTTCATATTCAGTAAACATATAAAACCGTTCTTCTTGAAAGGTAAATTGCTTAAGATTTGAACTATTAGAAAAGCATAACAATTCTAAAAGATATTGCTTAGCTTTTATCGACACATTTTCTTCCAATAAGTTATATATTTCTAATGCCTCAACTGTTTTACCTTTTGATATTGTATTTAACAATATTTCTTCTGAAACTTGTTCTTTTTTTGTATATATAACCGGTGGCATAAATTCCTATGAACATTTTATATATATAATGTAATATAAATTTAATTTTATAAACTTACAAAAATATCTATATATAATTTTAATAACAATTAAAATCACATTTACCTCTATAACGGGATCAGCAATATTCTGTTTAAATAAGTCAGCATGTTCTTGATGAACCCACATTCCTGTCTTTCTACCAGATTCAAATGATAATGCATAATGACGTTGAGCATGCTTGGATGTAGGCGTTAAATATGGATCATCATAATATTTATAATGTGGAGTAAAGTAATCTCTGGAGATAGTTCTTTCTAGAACCTATAACAGATATAATAAATATTTTTTTTTACATTTTATCAAGATTAAAAAAAAGATGGAAAAGTATTATAATTTTTACAAACCCTTAAAATATCTGTCGGTCCACGTTCTATTTTATCTGGTATTTTAATGTCAATTGTAGAAGATGCTGTAGAAGATGCTGTAGAAGATGCTGTAGAAGACGAGGATTGCAATCGTCTTATAATTTTACTGGTCACCCTATAAAATATAATAATATTTTTTCAATACAATAAAATAAAACACTATTTACGATAGTAAAATATTGACATGTTAATATGATAACAACAATTGGTGATAATTAAAGTTTTTTCTTTGATAATAATAAAAAAAAATATATATATATTAAGTATAATAAATGTTTGAAAGTCCCTCGAAAATAGATTAAATAAAAATAACTACGTAATATATATATTTGGATACATTCATATGATTTTTCAAAAAACATAACCACATACCGGCATGATGTATTCGTTAAAGCGTTCATTACGTTATTTTTATTATCAAAAACTCAAGCACACAAATGAACTTTTTCGAATATAGATAGGTTATAATTTCAGCACGTTGTAAACTAATTCTTTCACGATATTAAAAGCCTCGATTGGTAATCACATTATCACAACAGCATTGCCATTCATACACCATCAGTTATTTGGTTGCCTATATACAGGCTTAATAATATTAGAATTTCTAAGAAATACAAATATGTAATTTACTTCATTAATCATGGTCATTCGATTATTATAAATCAATTTTACAAATATATAATACATATAATTGTTTGTTCATACATTTAATTCTATCTGTCAAAATACTATGCTTGATCATCGATAATCGTATATATATATATATATATATGTATATATTAAATGTTAAATTAAAAATTTTTAACATATAAACGATGTAATTACGTATAAAATATCAATAAAAAATAAATCAATATAAAATTTCATTTACATTCATTTACATAATATACTATATCGAGAAATATGAAAAGAAAAGATATTACATGTGCTGCACTCTACTTGCAGTTTAAATAAGCGCGCTTTACAATATGGTATCTACGTGTATCAAATCAAGCGCGTTACGGTTCATTAAATAAAAGCAGTTGAAATTAAATCGCGATATTTCTGCGAACGATTAATTTTGATAAATAGAATTTAAAATATTAATTAAGTGTATTATACAAAAACAAAAATATTGTCAATATTTTCGCATTAACGCGAATAGATATAAAAAAATGTATTATATATTTTACTGGTATATATATATATATATATATACACATAGACATATACATGTATACATTTTAAACTATAACGGATTTTGAATACTTCGTCATTTCTGTTACAGTACGTTGCACGCTGTGGCCATTATTGTGACTGTAGTCGAATTATTGTGTTACGTATTAGACAAAAAAAAAAAGAAAAAAAGGTTCTATTATTAATTACGACGTATATTAAAAATATTCTCGTAGATTGAATTAATATTGATACTCATCATCATTTGAAAAACCATCATATAACCATCAATGACGTTATTCGAAAGATTTATTTCTAACGTAATGATAACCATTGGATGGAAGTTTGAAGGAACCATTTTAGGTAAGATGGCAAAAAAAAATGATAACGAATTCTCGAAGTTATCGTTATGTGTGAGAAACTACCGTTAAAAGAAAAAAAAAAAAAAAAAAAAAAAAATACAAAAAAAAACAAAACAACGTCTCGCTTTCAGGTCGTATCATCTTTAATCCCTGAGATCTTTCTGCGCCACCCCTAAATAAAGAGAGAAAGAGAGGAAGAAAGAGAGAGGGAAAAGGCTTCGCAACAGCTGGTAGGTCGCGAGATACAGAGAGATTCGAATTTTTTCGAATTATTTTTCTTTCTTTTCTATTTTCTTTTTTTTTCTTCTTCTTCTTTTTCTTTTGCATATGAATGCTATATATTCCATATGCATGCTGAACCCTTTGCCCTATTGGAAAGAATTGAATAAAGTTTATAAGGAAGGTAAAAAACATCACCACCATGTACACCCCAGTTCTGAGATGGCGTATAAGCGGGGAAAAAGAAGTACGCAGCGATCAAGAACGAGAGAGAAAGAGACAGAGAGACAGAGAGAGAAAGACAGAGAAAGAGAGAGAGAGAGAGAGAGAGAGAGAGAGAAAGAAAATGCATGGGTTCCTACGCCGTGAGAACGTAAGTGTGTGTTACCCAGTAAAGATCTTTCTGCATGTGTGTATGCGCGCGTGCATATCTATGTATGTACGTATATATGTGTATGCGAGAGAGCGCGTAAGCGGATGTACATACGTAGAGAGAGAACGAGGCGCGTTACTCACGTAAGAAGCCAGGTGTTTTATTTCAAACCGTGGGACTCTTTAAAGGGGATGCTTGCGCAGCGCGTTACACGCGTATTCCACCATAGTATATGAATGAAAAACAGGATTCGCGTGATTCTATGGTGGGGCGGAGGTGAGGAGGGACGGAGGGAGGGAGGAGGGGAGACAACCCCACTTCCTCATTCGATCGAACGTAACGTAAACCCCCGTTTCTTCTTACAGGAGAAGAGTGTTCCTTTTGATCAGGTTTTTCTTCGTCGTCTCTTTGTACTTCTCTTTTTTCTCTCCTCTCTCTCTTTCTTTCTGCATATGAGACGAATTAAAATGGCCGGATCTAGGCGTAGGTACAGCGCATATCAAGGAAAAAAAAAGAAAAAAGAACAAGAAAGAAAGAAAGAAAGAAAGAAAGAAAGAAAGAAAGAAGGTATGAGAGGAGTATGCATGGAAAGGACTCCAAGAAAACGAAAGAGAAAGAGAGAGAGAGGGAAGGAAAGAAAAAGAAAGATAGATAGAGAAAAAGAGAGAGAGAGAGAGAGAGAGAGAGAGAGAGAGAAGGAGACAACGGACGGGCACGATCAAGAGGGATCGGTCAGTGAGTAGTAGACAAAGGAGGATGATGTATGTATAGATATATCAAATATATGCTTGTGTGCGTGCATTATGCATATACATATATATATACATATATATGAAGTGTATGGTGTGTACACACAACGCACACACACACATATGTACATATGTATATGTACATATCACTATATATCAAAAGCATTTCTTTTTCACGCCTAAGGCATGCACGGCCGCGCGCAGGAAACCCGAATCTTAGGAGGTACGAGAAGAGCGATCATGTGAATTCGAGGTTCGCGGCGAGAAGAATCCTTCTCTTTCATCTTTTTTGCCCGTTCCCTTCTTTACCTTCCTTCCTTCCTTCCTTCCTTCCTCTTCTTCTTCTTCTCCTTTACCTTCTTTACCTTCCTTCTTTCTTTCTTTCTTTCTTTCTTTCTTTCTCCCTATCCTTCTCTTTTTCACTACTGCAACCGTTTCGTGGAACGGTTACGTATGTGTGTGCGTGTGCGTGTTGTATGAGAGAGAAAGAGAGAGAGAGAGAGAGAGGAAACAAAGAGATGTGCACAGCTTTCTTTCGAATTCGTATGTGATCGTTAATAATGCGAGCGAAAGCATCTTTGTATGTATGGGTTTTAACCCTTCCGCTTAGATTCTAGCAACCCCCTTCTTTGTAATCCTTTCTTCTATCCTATATTCACTCTATCTACACTCGCTTCACTTGTCATTATATATAACCATGTGTCTCTTTCGTTTTTCTTTCTTTTTTTTCTTTTGTTTTCTTTTTTTTCCAGTAGCAACATCAAAACAACATATTTATACGTTGAATAAGTTAACGACGATAGATAAACGTTATCCTCGAAGAGGTTATGTTCAAAATTTTCTCGCGTAATAAGTTCCCTTTTCCTATTAAGGTCAAGGTCACGCGAGGATGAACGTGCAGCAAGCATTCTCCCCTTCGGGAATCTCATACGACACACACATATATATATATATATCATACATACGTAGACACATAGTGCTGCTGTATAAACGCATAGAACGATCTTCTCTATCTACAATCTTGTTTATAATAAATATCTTCTTTATTCCTTGATTGTAATATCTGAATTCGCGTTTTTTTTTTGCAGATGGGAGCGGTATGAGGAAAGAAGGGGAAGAATAAACTTTTCGGAAGATGACGGAATGGAAAGGTAAATGCCAAACAAATAGACCATTTTTGTTTTTTTCTTTTTTTTTTTTTCCATTGAAAATATAATTATCCGTTTATTCGATACACGATAAAAAAATCCAATAATGAAGAACATAACCAATAAACATAAGGAAGTAACGAAAGATAGTTTGTTCGTTTGTTTGTTTGTTTGTTTTTAAGAATGATTAACAGAGTTTATATACATTCGATGGATAAAAAATACCTTTATTGGACGACAATCGATGTGTAAAAAAAAAAAAAAAAAAGAAATAATGTCATACAACAAGCAAAAATTCGATAATAATTATAATTAAGTAATTGGACGATATATATCGAAAAAATTCAGCAGGCCGGGACGAGTGCAATTTGAATTAAAATCCATGTAACAAATAATGCCCACATCCCAGCCTACCGAAAATCTCGTCAGACAATATTTTTCTTTCCTTCCTGTTTTTTTTTCTTCTTCATTCTTCTGCGCCTGCGCAAGAAACAAAAAAGAACGCAGCGTTTATTTTTTTTCCTTCAACTTCTTCAATTCTTCGCATGTAACCTATTATTCGTAATTTTCTTCTATCTGCTGGATTGATTCTTCTTAGAGATGAAATTAATTAAGTTATTCGAGATGTTACAAAGTGCATTCCGATAGGCCGGGACAAGTGCAATATTATATAATTAATGAATGAAACATTGTCACAAATCTCGACCTATCTTCGATGCAAATTTTATATATATATATATATACATATAATACACACACACACACATATATATATATATATATATTTTGTTGTAGTTTACGATTTTTCTTCATTAAAAGCAGGATCCAAAATAAACGTAATACTTTTTTCTTGATGGCAGCCTATGAAGACGGCGATACGACGAACCATTTTAGTTTTGATTTGTGCAATATCCCATATATCCCATGGTCTGTACCGGTTGGCCACGTTCAAGAGAGTGGGGTTACGAATCGACTCAAATTTCGGACATTATAAAACGCGTCGTCTCCTTTCATTCTGAGCTGAACAAAGGAACGATAGATACCCTCCCTACCATACGATATAGAGAGAAAGAGAGAGAGAGAGAGAAAGACAGAGAGACAGAGAGAGAGACAGAGAGAGAGAGAGAGACCCTACCATCTTTCGTCAAAACGTAGGTAAAAAAGTTTCGTAGGATTTTCATGTAAATTTTTTATTTCACTTGTTTTCAACGCGCGTTTTAAATAAAAAAGAATTAAAAAAAAAAATCACGAATAAAAAAAAAAAGACTAAGTGATCATCAATCTCGTCGAACTACTATCTTTATTTGTTGTTCGAATATTAATCGATATTATTTTTGGGCACGACATAAATTATTATAAATGCCAAAACGAAACTATCTTAGGTATATTATATTTTCAGGAATTGACGACCGCGTGAGAGAGGACTTCAGCTTAAAAAGGGGAAGTATACATGAGTATTCTTCGAATTTTTTTGTGGTTACCCAATGAAAAGAAATCTACGAAACAATTTGCCGGGGCTCTTGTAAAAGTTCTGCTAGAGTCGTCGACAACTACTACTACTACTACTGCTGCTGCTGCTGCTACTACTACTATTACTACTACTACTACACTACTACACACAACACAACGACGACGACCGACGACGTGGACTATGGAACAACACCGACCGACAGAGCCCTCCAATTTTGTAGGTTCGCGCGTTCTCGTCGACAGAAAATGTGCATCGAGCACCCCACCAAAGTGTTTCCTGGTATATATGTGTTCCTGTATATATGTTGTATATAATATATATGTATATGTGTGTGTGCGTATGTGTATGCGTGTGCGTGTACGGACGTGCGCGCGGGACGAGACCCTACGATTTGGCCTTGGCGGTTAGTCTCCAAATCGAAGAGCCCTTTCGCTGTGTTTTATGTATGTATGTATGTATGTATGTTTGCATGTACGTATGTATGTATGTATGTTGCATGTACGTATGTATGTATGTATGTATGTTGCATGTACGTATGTATGTATGTATGTATGTTGCATGTACGTATGTATGTATGTTTGCATGTCGTATGTATGTATGTATGTATGTATGTTGCATATCGTATGTATGCATGAATGTATGTACGTAACAACGAATTATGAGGATTGATTATTATTTCTCTCTTGATGAACGAATATTACTTTTCTCGAATGAGAACGGATTCCACGTGTTAATTTCTCCAAAACTATTTTGATTTGAAATTAATCCATCTATTTTACTAGATCAATCTTTGTTTTTATTTTTGTTTTATCTTTGGAAAGTTACTTAAGGAGAAAAAAAAAAATGACTATCTTCAGTCTATACCTTTATACTTATGATCTATCGTTATATTTTTATTATAGTTTTGTGATTCATTGTATATTGTTTTCGAGTAAACGCGAAGAGAAGAAATAGTACGGGGGGGGGGGGGGGGGATTATCATCGATAATGTTCGAACGACGCGCGCGTTGTGTAAGAAGAAGACGATGACGATGCTGATAACGACGACGACGACGTCGATGACGATAACGACGACGACGACGTCGACGTCGACGCAATGACTACTTGATGAAAAAGAAAGATAAGAAGAGAATGACTGAATGAGTGGGAGAGAAAGAGAGAGTGGGGGAGAGAGAGTGAGAGAGAGAGAGAGAGAAAGAGAGAGAGAGAGAGGAGCCACATCCTCACAAGAACGCATAATTTAGAGAAGATGATCACGACACGTTTCTAATGTTCAACGAATAAAAAAAAACAATAAGCACCGAATAATAATAATAATAATAATAATAATAATAATAATAATAATAATAATAATAATAATAATGATAACAATAATAATTAATATCTCGAATGAAATTTTCTAATCGCGAATTAAAAAAAAAGAAGAAAAAAAAGGTTACATTATTACGAATATTATTTTACAAGAACGATTATATCGCGTTAGATATATAGATATATAACAAATATACATATATATATATATATATGTAAATATATATATATATATATATGTATATATATACATACACCAATCGAAATCTCGACAAAAATTATCGAACTTTTCGTATAACCCGATCCTCTTGAAGAAATTCCCTCGTGGACCAACACGTTTACCTTCTCCTCCTCTTCATCCTCGTCGTTGTCCTCCTCGTGGTTTTTTCTCTCTCATTCATATGTGTATGTGTGAGTGAGTGAGAGAGAGAGAGAGAGATAGAGAGAGACATGAGGAGAAGATATTTATTCAACTGTTTTCCTTTGCCGTGATCTTTTCTCGCTCGTTCGCTCTTTCTTCTTCTTTATCTTCACAATAATATACAACGCACAAAACACAACTAATTTAGCCGGTACTCCTTTCAGAACAACGATGTCTCCAAGAAGAAGACGTAGTAGTAAAGTAAAGTAGACGGTAGTGGCGGCAGTGGCAGTGTGGCAGTGGCGGCACGACAACAGCACGTATTCTTCGATTCTCTGATAATTCTTGCCAGAAAATATATAAACTGCTAGAGAAATCCTGACTTGAAGAAGATGACGATGATGATGATGATGATGATGATGATGATGATGATGATGATGATGATGAAGTTGAAGTTGATAATGATGATTACTATGACGATGAGATGAAGATTATGATGAAGAAGAAGTGAGGATGCAAACGACGCTTCGCGTAGGACGTTCTCGAGCAAACTGCTGCTCGTGGCCAGGTGTTCCGCCTCTTTATTCCTTTTGGCTGCCGTGAGTACATGAAAGCCCCTGGCTATATAGGTACCCGCAGGCTTCTCGGTGGTGGGGAGCTTATTCTTATTTAACAGAGCAACGACGAAGCAGGAGAAGCAGGAGCTGCAGCAGCAACAGCAACAACAACACAACAGCAACAGCAGGATCAGCAGCAATACACACATACACAAACACATACATACACAGAAAGAGAGAGAGAGAGAGAGACTTCAAATCCTCCCCCTTTCCACCATTTCGTCCCTTTTCTCGTCTTCTCTCTCTTTCTCTTTCTGTTGGATTTCTTCGTCTATCCATCCGGTGTCCCTTTCTCTCTCTCTTTCTCTTTCTCTTTCTCTTTCTGTCTTTTTTCTTCCTTTCGATCCCCCTCTTACTTCATCTACTTGCTTTCCTTTTGGTTTACCCCACTACCCCTCTCTTTTTCCTCTCCTTAGCCGATACTCCTTTGTCGTGTACCGATCCGCCATCGAGGAGCCCGCCAAAATTGTATCAGCTGTCCTGGATTTTCTACTACCCACCTTTCAAGACTCAACTATATACACCATTTTTGTTCGTTTGTTCGTTCGTTCGTTCGTTCGTTCGTTGGTTGGTTGGTTGGTTGGTTGGTTTGGTTTGGTTTGGTTTAGTTGGTCTTTTACATCCTTCTTCACCGTGTAACTGACGATGAAGACGTTGCAAAAAAAAAAAAGAACTAACCATCTCTCTCTTTCTTCTCTTTTTTTGTCTCTTTCTCTCTTTCTCGATTTGATTTATTATGATTTAAAACTAACAATACCACGTTATTAAAAATTCCTCTTTCCTTTTTAAACTGTCCGTTTTTTTCTCTCTCTCTCTTTCCTCTTTCTTTTTTCCTTTTTTACTTCAACCGATTACTTGCACCATTGTCATTTAAAAAAAAAAAATCTTCTTTTTTTACTATCTCTTCTTTCCCAGATACATACACTAATGTGCCGTTGTAAATAAATCTTTATGATTAATTAGAAATTTTCTAAGTAATTTCAAGACGATATCAATGTGCAATAAATTTTATTGCTAAAAAATGTTATTCATTGATAACGGTGTTCATTAGAAAAATCATAGTTATATGGAAAAATGATATGTAGAAATATATATTCTAGAAATATTATATATATATATATATATTTATTTATTTATTTATGTGTTATATATCATAAACTAGGTTCTCGTTTGCAGATAACAACACGGTTGCTTTCAAGGACTATTCATCCGGTCGTTTCTTTCCTTCACCTGGGACAGCTGGAACTTAGGACGACCACGTGCTTCTCTCTCGGCTTCAACGAGCAATCCCAGCATAGCAGGTTGCAACGGT
This sequence comes from Vespa velutina, assembly GCF_912470025.1. NCBI lineage: Eukaryota > Metazoa > Arthropoda > Insecta > Hymenoptera > Vespidae > Vespa > Vespa velutina. Next base: position 1,782,752 of record NC_062211.1, read on the forward strand.
TTATCGTAGGCATTAATCGTATCGTCGATTAAAGAGGAATCAACATAAATTCATTCATAATATTTTAATATACTCCTATAAACGGATACACATTTTATTACATCAATGATTTATTAACTATCTATTATAAGATAAATCCTAATCATTGAAAGAATTAATTAGAAATATATGATATTTTTCAGATTATTTCATCTTACAGTATCATGGACAAAGTAAAAATGTTGTTGTTGTTGTTGTTGTTGGTACGATAGTTCGTTATTATCCTTAATGACAACAAACAAAATCTATTTTCTTTTTTTTTTTTTTCCTTTCTTCTTTTTTTTATCATTATTATAAATTGAAAATGATATTTCCATGATCTACATTATTTCTATACAATTTTCCTTGTTAAATGATTTATTTTAAACGACGTTACTATTTAATCACGATGATTGATTATTCTTCTCGTCGTGTCCCCTCTTATTAATTCACAAGCTCTTACAGTATATGATGCAATTGATAGCATATTCACACGTAACTATACATAATATGTATGTATATATGAATCGACGATTATAAAAAAGTGATATCTAAGGAAATATATTTTTTTTATAATTTTGCAATATTATGGACGAACGTGAGTTTATTCGTTGTTCGTAAAAAATTTTCATTTTTCTTCTTTTTTGAAACGAAAAGTACAGAGAAAAAGAGTAAGCAGATATATTTGATCTTGAAAAAAGAAAAGATAAAAATTCTCTTTTATCGTAATCTTAAAAATATCAATCGCAATTTAAAAAATATAATAATAAGTTATATATAGTACGTTTTGTGCGTGACAAAATAATACGTATATCTTTTAATGTCCGAAACGACATACATAGATCATTTTCGACGTAATCATCGGATTAAAATATTGACGAATAAATAATATCATTGAGAAGATTAATGCTCAATATAGAAATTTCTTAAAAATGAGGAAGGAAGCGTTGGAAAATGAATAGTCAGTTAATCGTTCTTCTTGGATCATGTCGGATCAATTTTATACGTTAAATTTTTATACTTATATTTTTTTCAATTGAGAAGGACAAAAATTATTAAAAATCATATAACAACAACACAACAACAACAACAACAACAACAATTATGTAATTTGTTACATCTCAAGGTTTTCTTGCTACACATAATACATATATATATATATATACACCATACATATATATACATATTAGATATGTATAATACGCATGTACGTATGTAATACATATATATGTGTGTGTGTGTGTGTTAAGAGTCGGAACAAAGAGAAATCCGATAGGAGAAAAAGAGCAAGGGCAGCGCTCACAGAGTAGTTTATCGGGGCAGCAAAATGTGTGTACTACCTACTGCGTTTTTCCTTTGTCACACGCGGAAGCGTGCCCGCGAGAGCGAGAGCGTGAACGCGCGCGCGTACCTCAGCGCTCGATCGGTGTACAGTAGAGTGAAGTGGGGTGGGGAAAGAAAATGAAGAAAAGGGATGATTGAGAACCACTTGTAGGAGGACAGCTGCACTCTGAGCGCATCTGCTGTCGGTTGCGCGGGCACGCGCTTATATATATATATATATATGTATACATATATACTTGTGTATATATACTTACATGTATGTCGACATAGAGAAAGATAGATAGAGATAGATTTAGATAGATAGATAGATAAATAGAGAGATAGAGAGAGAAAGATAGAAGAGATCCAACTAATACATACAGACGCATTTACAAGAATATGTATGTGCACCATGGGCACAGGCAAGAGAAGTCCTCTCTCTCTCTCTCTCTCTCTCGCTCATCGTTCCTTATTTCCACTATTCCTTCTTTCCTGTCTCTACTTTTTATTGTTCATCTCGTTCTTTCCCTTTTATCCCCTTTGATCTCTCCTTTTCCACCATTTGCTTCCTCTCCCCTTTCTCTCTCTCTCTCTCTCTCTCTCTCTCTCTCTCTCTCTGCTTCTTCCCCTTCATCCCTTTCTCTTTCTCTTTCTCTCTTTACAACACCAGCCGTTTACCGAGGCTAACAGTTGCCCCTGAATTTCTTTTCCAGATTGTACTCGAGTCCTCTTCTTTTCCATTCTCGCGAGGGGTTGACCTTCTCCTTCTTGTTCCCTCTGTAATATCTCACCCTTAACGCAGAGAGAACTTTGGATTTGGAATAACGACGAGTGTCAGGGACGAGCAAACGTGTGTTAGCTCGCTCGTTCGTTCGTTCGTTCGTTCGTTCGCATGCATGTATGTATGAGTACATATCTCTTCGATAGAGGAAGAGTTTTTGACTGTGGGATATTTGCAAAAAAGAGAGAGAGATCTTTTCTTCTCATAGGATATTTTGAAGGTCTCTCTTTCTCTTTCACCTACTCTAGTATATACTAGTATACCATATCAAGTATACCATCTAACTTTTCTACTTACTTTAATTTCTTATATGTATGTATGTATGTATGTATGTATGTATGTATGTATGTATGTATCTATGTATGTATGTATATAGATGCCAGCAGGACATTGCCGATCATGTGTAGTAAAACGTTTGCAGCTTGCCCTAACCAACGGCCTATATGTAGGACCGTCACCCCAACAAGGAACATTTTTCTTTGTTCGACATCGTCCGTCCGTAAGGATTTTCACCGACCATGAGAGACCATGAGAAAAAGAGAGAAAGAAAGAGAGAGAGAGAAAGAGAGAAAGAGAGGTTCCAGAGAGCAAGAGGACCATTCGTTTTTCCAAGAAACGTTCAGATCTTACCTACCCCTTAGCTTTTTTCCATCTGTTCTGTTCTGTTCTTTTCTTTTCTACCTCTCCTTTTCCGGACCGTGCACTACCAAAATGCACTTTATCTCTTTTCTCTTCTTTTCTTTCTTTCTTTCTTTCTTTCTTTTTTTTCCTTCTTCTTCTTTTTTTCCCCTCCTTTTTTTTTTTTCTTTTTCCTTTTTCCTCTTTTTTCTTTTCTTTTTCTTTCTCTCTCAATCTCATTCTCTCGTCATATCCGCCACTAAGTTTCAAACGGTTTTTGGTCCCTCCTCTATACCTGCTTTTTCGTTGTGTTAAGGACTACTCGTCAACAAACCACTCTCCCATCCCCTTCCCTTCTAACCCCTCCCATCTCCTTCCCGCTCCTTAACGTGCTCCCACCGAAATTGTACCGGTCTCTTGGTTTAGCTCCTCAGCATTTACCTACGCAATATTATTTTCCTTTCATACGAATACCATTCTCTACGTACCATCCTAGATTTTCTATTACAAAGAAATAGAATCAATACTTTTTTCCGAAATATTTTAAAGACGAACATTTTATTTTACTAAGGATAAACGTTTTACTTACTCCCCCTCATCTGGTAAAAGAACACCCTCCCCTACTACTCCTTCTCATCCCGCTCATAGTTGATTTTTATTCATGAGATATAACGCGCGTTATTTATATTCACTTTATCCTTCGTATCTTTTTACCGTGATTTTTTTTTTTTTTTTTTTTTTTTTTTTTTTTTTTTTTTTTTTTTTTTTTATTATTATTCGCATAATTTATTCGTTAATACATGACACCGTATATGCGTACGATGCGCATGCAAGCGAACAAGCTAAAAATTATTTGTTATCTCTCGTTTAATTAATTACTTACACAGGTACGTAGCTAAATGATCGATCGAAAAGTGAGAAAAGAAAGAAGAAGAAAAAAAAAAATGTTGCACATTAGGAGATTCGATTATTTTTCGTTTGATTAATTTTCGAGCAATCGAATTAAATTATTTCCTTTATCGTAAAATCAAACAGAAGCAAGACGATGTTATTTTCTTCACTTTTTAATTAAAAGGAATCGAGAAATGCGTATGCGGTATAACACAATGCCATTTTGATTGACATTATGCATATACACACCTGCCTTCATTATACGTAATATATATATATAATATATATTGTATATGTACACAATACATATATATTCTTTGTATTATTTAATTTATTTTTTCGAAAACTTATTAAAAAATCTTATAATGTGCATCGAAATTTTTATAGGTAGCCTTTTGTAACGTCAAGACAAATGCACCGTATGGGTTTTACAGATCGTAGAGAAGCCCCAGATGGCAAGCGCCGCGTCCGATCTTCTGTTTAAAATTTGAACCCGCTGGTACGCGCTCGTTTTCCTTAACACCACCTGCTCGGTACGTATAAGATTGGAAACCATTTCCTATATAATACGATTTTAACTCTGTAACGATTCCATTTGTCTTCCTATATGTTTTGATATATATATTAAAAAATCAATTGATTACGTTTGTAAATTTTCCTTTTTATTTTCTTCTCTATTTTTTTCTCTATTTTCTTTTCTATTTTTCATTATTTTTATTTCTTTATTTTCCTTTTTTTTTCAGCACTCGACCGTCCTCGCAATTTATTAATGATTCATGAAAATATTAAAGTAAACGTTATTATATATGTACGACAATGATCGATGAACATAACAACGTTAGAAACAAAAAGAATTCGAAAGTAAATGGTAAGGTTTATTTGAGAACAAACAAATAATTCTGTTCAATGGAATAATCGAATAAATAATGGATAATAGATACGTAGTGCATGATTTTGAAATAATTTCCATTAAACGTAATATTTATGGAAAATAAAAGGTCGTTCTATACTAGCAACGTTATAGTTTTAGGGACAAGTTTGAAAAGATCTTTGTTCGTCAAGGTAATGGGTCTGCTATGGAAGCGTATAAATGCTCAGTGTGCGAGCACTGTGTTCTGTACGGATAGCCGGAAGTTGAATGTACGTAATGTTTCTGGGCGCGCCTGCTAAAGCTATTTTTCGCTTCACTGGCAAATAAAAACAATATAATGATTGAGCATAACTTGATGCGCATACTTAAAAGATCTCATACTTTTTCTATGACTTCTAACTTAAATTATTATTTCTCAAATATTTCATATTATATTGTTAATAGATATATAACGCTTATACATATATATATATATATATATATGTATGTATAAATGTATATAACAATAGGATCATTAAATTGGAAGCTTGAATCATGTTTGTTGTATCTCGACAAACATGTATTTGACATTTTGAATTTTGTTACATCCTAGGTATAATCTGTATTATCGACCATAGATATGCTTGTTTTTAAATAGAATTTTACATCTTCAATTTATCGACAATATATAAAATTACTATACCGATGAGATATTTAATTTTTATTATATCGAAGGTATTTTCGATTTCTATTTTATCGAAAGGTATTTTTGATATTTATTTTATCGACGGAACTATTTTATCGATAGATGGCACTCTGCGGACACTCGAGATCTTCCCTGTCGATAATTCCATTATTTTAAACAAGAATCATTGTTCCAACTATGATATGGTAATGCATTTCAATAATTAAGAATATATGACAATAATAAAGAATATAGAATTTTTCATTGATCTAAGAAATTAATTTACAATTTTATGTAATCAATTTATTTACAGAAATATGATTAATCTAAGTACTTTAACGTTTTGTTCGAATTAGGAAAAAATATTGAAAAATGCATTAAAATATGCAGCCATTTGCCCGGTAGTACTTATGTTATATAATTACCATATAAAGTACGATATATCAGAAGTACTATCGACCCCTGTCTCACCACGTGGAGGTTGCTGCATGTGGAGACCCACGGGGCTAACGGTGACTCTACTCTAAAATCCGCGTTCCGCGATACCGATCCGCGATAACCTTTCCGCTTCAATGCAATAGCTTCTTAACTAACAGGGTATGCGTAGCTTAGCTACAACACACCTCTTACAGATAGCTCCACCAATTGCACCGTCCGCTTCAGACATAACGGATTATTAAGCACATCTGAATTCGTGCTTTCCGAATTTCGAACAAACAAAGCGCACTCCTTAGAAATACTAATCGCGTCGCGACACCCACGTGTGTGTTATAATTACGTAGATTCTACTGTTAAGCCGAAATTCGCGAAGTACCCCCCTCGAAATATCGAAAAAATCAAACGAAGTCCACGGTAGGACCTTTAATCGCGCCCGAACACCCACGCGTGTGTTAGAAAAACGATGATTCTACTCTACAATTCGCGTTTTCGATTCGAACAATCAAACGTAATATAATCGCGCCCGAGAACACCCACGCCTGTGCCCGCCGACACGCGCGCCAGTGTTCTTCCTATCCTTCCCGTATTCGCGCGTAAAAATCGATGATGAATCCAGGCATGGCGACGAATCATCCGGCGGCAGATGAACCTATCCCTCGATGATCTATACTGTAAAAGAAAAAGTTAAAGAGAAAATAAAAGAACAAAAAAATATATAAAACAAAATAATATATGTATACATATATATAAAATACACATAGAAAATAAATATATATAAATAGATAAGAGAGCTAGGAAAAGAAACGAAAAGAGAAGCAGCATGCACCATTCCATGGGTCCTACCTAAAGTTAATAAATCATAATTAATAAAAATATATTAAAAACATAATTAGAAACATAAACACATAATTAAACACATAATCAAATACATAATTAGAATGAAATCAACATAAATAAAGTATTAAGAATACATAATTAAAAGAAATAACATTAATTAAAATAATTAAAAATGAACAAATATGAGGTAGAAACGAGAGCCGGAGAAAGAAAGAGAGCCCCAAAAGAGAAGAATAGAGCAGCCCCAAAAAAAATAAGATAAGAAAACCGTTCTATATGATGCTGAGACAGCAACCCGCACAGAAGCCCTCGCCCACAGGCCCCACCCATGGGTCCCACCCGAAATATATAAAGGATTATTAGTGAGAATAAATAAGAATAAATAGAAATGACAACGGACATAAAATTGTGATAGATAAATTTCCTTGTCGTTCTGTAAGAAATCATTGTACAATAAATTCTGTTATATTTCTTCTTTCGAAGTATTATTAGCTATATAAGATGGAAATATGTTAATGTTTAGTTGGAATTAGTTTGAAAAGATATTGAAAAAGTAATACAATATGCAGCCATTCGCTCGGTAATACTTGTATTAAAAAATTTACAATTAGTCTTTGCAAGTATTATCGACCCAGGTCTCACTACGTGGAAGTTGCTGCATGTGGAGACCCACGGACTGACGGTGATTCTAATTTACTCTAAAATCCGCGTTCCGCGATACCGATCCTTTATGCCTTCCGCCGCTTGGGATATCTAGGGCGACTTAGCTAACAGGAGGTATATAGCCTTAGCTACAGGGACCCCACTTACAGAGAGCTTTACCGTTCGACTTCCTCGGCTCAGGCATAACGGATTATTATGCACATCTGAATTTGTGCTTCCGAATTTCGAACAATCAAATCGCATTAATCGCGTTCGCGACACTCACGTGTTTTATAATTACGTAGATTCTACTGTTCTATCCAAATTCGCGAAGTAATCTAATAGAAATGTTAAAGAAATAAAACGAAGTCCCCGGTAGGATCTTCAATCGCAAACGCGAACATTTACGTGTGTGTTAAAATAACGGTGACTCTAAGTTGAAATCCGAAGTGACATGAGTTAACCGGGATTATGACTCTCGATGATATTTGATCGAGGGATTTTCTCCCGCTTACAAATAACATGATCGTCATAATATCGATCAGCTACATGTACTGCACTACTAGGTGACACCTTTCGCGCACCCCAAATTTCAACACTAAACGGAAGTCCATGATAGGACTTATAATCGCGCCCGGACACCCACGCAAGTGTTCGGTGACTCTACTCTAAATAAACTAATCGAATATTCGAGCAAACAAAACGAAGTCCCCGGTAGGACTTTTAATCGCGCACGCGAACACTCACGTGAGTGTTAGAATAACGGTGACTCTAAGTTGAAATCCAAAGTGACATGAGTTAACCGGTATTTTGACTATCGATGTTATTTGGTCGAGGGATTTTCCCCCGCTTACAAATAAGAGGACCGTCATTACATCGGCTAGCTACATGTACAGCACTACAAGGCAAGCCGTTCGCGCACCCCGAATTTCAACACTAAACGGAAGTCCATGATAGGACTTTTAATCGCGCCCGGACACCCACGCAAGTGTTCGGAAAACGGTGATTCTACTCTAAAAAAAAACGCGTTCGCGAGGTAATCTAATCGAATATTCGAGCAAATGAAACGAAGTCCCCGGTAGGACTTTTAAGTCGCGCCCGCGTTCATTCACGTGAGTGTTAGAAAAACGGTGACTCTACTCTAAATTCGCGTTTTCGATTCGAACAATCAAACGAAGTTTAATCGCGCCCGAGAACACCCACGTTTGTGCACGCCGACACGCCACGCCAGTGTTCTTCCTATCCTTCCCGTATTCGCGGCGTAAAAAATCGATGATGAATTCGATGATCCAGACCGGAGAAAACGAAGAAATGGAGAAAATATGAGAAAGAAAAGAAAAGATAGACGAGATCCTCGCGCGCATCACAATATTGCTCGGTGATTCCTCGATGATCCCTGAAAAATAAGAACAAAAAGAGACAAAATATGAGATATAAAAGAGATCTAAAGAAAGAAAAGCAATCAATAAAAGCAATAGCAGCCAGCATTGAAGCCCATACCCATTGATTTTTAATCGCGAGTGTTAGAAAACCGGTAACTGTATTCCAAAAATCGCATTCGCGAGATAAATCGAATTTACTTACATATAAAACGAAGTCCCCCATAAGACTTTTATCTGCACTGTGAATATCCACGGCTGTACACGCCGACGTTCTTCCTATTCTCCTCGTATTAGCGTGTAAAAATCGATGATGAATCGAGCCATGCAACGATTTTTCCGACCGCAGATGAATCCATTCCTCGATGGTCTATACTGGAAAAGAAGAAGCTAAGGAGAAAATAAGATAAAGAAAGAAAATATATAAAATAGAACATAATATATATATACATATATTATAAATAGAATATAATAGAAAATAAATATATATAAATAAATAAGAAAGCTAGAGAAAGAAACGAAGAAAGAAGCAGCTCTGCACGATGCTGAAGAAGCATCCCACATCATCCCATGGGTCCCACCTAAGACATATAAATTATAAATAATAAGAATATATTAATGACATAATAAAAAACATAAATACATAATTAAAAAGAAATAACATAATTAAAATCTGAAAAGACATATATAAAAAGAAATAACATAATTAAAATCTGAAAAGACATAATAAAAAGAAATAACATAATTAAATTCTGAAAAGACATGATAAAAAGAAATAACATAATTAAAATCTGAAAAGACATGATAAAAAGAAATAACATAATTAAAATCTGAAAAGACATGATAAAAAAAAATAACATAATTAAAATCTGAAAAGACATAATAAAAAGAAATAACATAATTAAAATCTGAAAAGACATGATAAAAAGAAATAACATAATTAAATTCTGAAAAGACATAATAAAAAGAAATAACATGTTAAATAAAATATTAATAAATAAAACATAATTAGAAACATAAATACATAATTAAAAGGAAATAATATAATTAAATTCTGAAAAACATAATGAAAATAAATAACATATTAATAACATAATTAAAAACATAATTAAAGAAAAAAAATATGAGATAGAAAAGAAAGATAAGAAAATACAAGCAGCTTTAGACGATGCTGAAACAGTAACCCGCACAGAGGCCCACACCCATGACCCCATCACATGGGTCCCACCCGAGACTATAAATCATAATTAATAAGAGTATATTAATGACAAAATTAAAAACATAATTAAAAACGAAAAATGTAAGATAGAAAAGAGAGCTGGAAAAAGAAGAAAAGAGTGCACCAGAAAGAGAAGAAAGGGAAGTTTTACACGATGCTGAGACAGCAACCCGCACAGAGGCCCTCACCCATGGGCCCCTCCCATGGGTCCCACCCTAGATAAAGACAAAGGATAATTAATGAGAGTAAACAAGAATAAATAGAAATGACAACGGACATAATTTTGTGATAGATAAATTTCCTTGTCGTTCTGTAAGAAATCATTGTACAATAAATTCTGTTATATTTTTCTTTCGAAGTATTATTAGCTATATAACATGTAATTATGTTAATGTTTAGTTGGAATTAGATTGAAAAAAATATTGGAAAATTAATACAGTATGCAGCCATTCGCTCGATAATACTTGCGATATAAGATTTACAATTATACTTTGCAAGTAATACCGACCCAGGTCTCACTACGTGGAAGTTGCTGCATATGGAGACCCACGGGCTAACGGTGACTCTACTCTAAAATCCGCGTTCCGCGATACCGATCCGCGATACCTTTCCGCTTCAATGCAATAGCTTCTTAACTAACAGGGTATGCGTAGCTTAGCCACAGCACACCTCTTACAGATAGCTCCACCAATTGCACCGTCCGCTTCAGACATAACGGATTATTAAGCACATCTGAATTCGTGCTTTCCGAATTTCGAACAAACAAAGCGCACTCCTTAGAAATACTAATCGCGTCGCGACACTCACGTGTGTGTTATAATTACGTAGATTCTACTGTTAAACCGAAATTCGCGAAGTACCCCCATCGGAATGTCGAAGAAATCAAACGAAGTCCACGGTAGGACCTTTAATCGCGCCCGAACACCCACGCAAGTGTTAGAAAAACGGTGACTCTACTCTACAATTCGCGTTTTCGATACGAACAATCAAACGAAATATAATCGCGCCCGAGAACACCAACGCCTGTGCCCGCCGACACGCGCGCTAATGTTCTTCCTATCCTTCCCGTATTCGCGCGTAGAAATCGATGATGAATCCTGCCATGCGATGTACCCTTCCGGTCGCAGATGAACCTATCCCTCGGTGATCTATCCTGAAACAGAAAAAGCTAAGGAGAAAATAAGAGAAAGCAAAAAAATATATAAAATAAAACATAATATATACATAGATTATAAATGGAAAATAAATATAATAAAAAATAAATAAAATAGAAAATAAACATATATAAATAAATTAGAAAGCTAGAGAAAGAAACAAAAAAACATAATTAAAAACATAATTAAAAACATAATTAAAAACATAATTAAAAACATAATTAAAAACATAATTAAAAACATAATTGAACACATGATCAAAAATACAAATAAAGAGAAACAACATAAACATTAAGAAAATACAATTAAAAGGAAATAACATATTGATAACATAATTGAAAAATAAAAATATGAGATAGAAAAGAGAGCCGGAGAACAAAAAGAATGCCGGAGAATATAAAGAGAGCCGGAGAAAGAAAAACGAGCCCCAAAAAGAGAAGAAAAGAGTAAGAACTCCACACGATGCTGAGACAGCAACCCGCACAGAGGCCCTCACCCATGGGCCCCTCCCATGGGTCCCACCCGAGATAAGGATAAAGTATAATTAGTGAGAATAAATAAGAATAAATAGAAATGACAACGGACATAAAATTGTGATAGATAAATTTCCTTGTCGTTCTGTAAGAAATCATTGTACAATAAATTCTGTTATATTTTTTCTTTCGAAGTATTATTAGCTATATAACATGTAATTATGTTAATGTTTAGTTGGAATTAGATTGAAAAAATATTGGAAAATTAATACAGTATGCAGCCATTCGCTCGATAATACTTGCGATATAAGATTTACAATTATACTTTGCAAGTAATACCGACCCAGGTCTCACTACGTGGAAGTTGCTGCATATGGAGACCCACGGGCTAACGGTGACTCTACTCTAAAATCCGCGTTCCGCGATACCGATCCGCGATACCTTTCCGCTTCAATGCAATAGCTTCTTAACTAACAGGGTATGCGTAGCTTAGCCACAGCACACCTCTTACAGATAGCTCCACCAATTGCACCGTCCGCTTCAGACATAACGGATTATTAAGCACATCTGAATTCGTGCTTTCCGAATTTCGAACAAACAAAGCGCACTCCTTAGAAATACTAATCGCGTCGCGACACTCACGTGTGTGTTATAATTACGTAGATTCTACTGTTAAACCGAAATTCGCGAAGTACCCCCATCGGAATGTCGAAGAAATCAAACGAAGTCCACGGTAGGACCTTTAATCGCGCCCGAACACCCACGCGAGTGTTAGAAAAATGGTGACTCTACTCTACAATTCGCGTTTTCGATACGAACAATCAAACGAAATATAATCGCGCCCGAGAACACCAACGCCTGTGCCCGCCGACACGCGCGCTAATGTTCTTCCTATCCTTCCCGTATTCGCGCGTAGAAATCGATGATGAATCCTGCCATGCGATGTACCCTTCCGGTCGCAGATGAACCTATCCCTCGGTGATCTATCCTGAAACAGAAAAAGCTAAGGAGAAAATAAGAGAAAGCAAAAATATATATAAAATAAAACATAATATATACATAGATTATAAATGGAAAATAAATATAATAAAAAATAAATAAAATAGAAAATAAACATATATAAATAAATTAGAAAGCTAGAGAAAGAAACAAAAAAACATAATTAAAAACATAATTAAAAACATAATTAAAAACATAATTAAAAACATAATTAAAAACATAATTGAACACATGATCAAAAATACAAATAAAGAGAAACAACATAAACATTAAGAAAATACAATTAAAAGGAAATAACATATTGATAACATAATTGAAAAATAAAAATATGAGATAGAAAAGAGAGCCGGAGAACAAAAAGAATGCCGGAGAATATAAAGAGAGCCGGAGAAAGAAAAACGAGCCCCAAAAAGAGAAGAAAAGAGTAAGAACTCCACACGATGCTGAGACAGCAACCCGCACAGAGGCCCTCACCCATGGGCCCCTCCCATGGGTCCCACCCGAGATAAGGATAAAGTATAATTAGTGAGAATAAATAAGAATAAATAGAAATGACAACGGACATAAAATTGTGATAGATAAATTTCCTTGTCGTTCTGTAAGAAATCATTGTACAATAAATTCTGTTATATTTCTTCTTTCGAAGTATTATTAGCTATATAAGATGAAAATATGTTAATGTTTAGTTGGAATTAGTTTGAAAAGATATTGAAAAAGTAAAACAATATGCAGCCATTCGCTCGATAATACTTGTATTATAAGATTTACAATTAGACTTCGCAAGTATTAACGACCCAGATCTCACCACGTGGAGGTTGCTGCATGTGAAGACCCACGGGCTAACGGTGACTCTGCTTTACTCTAAAATCCGCGTTCCGCGATACCAATCCCTTATGCCTTCCGTTCGGATATTTTGGGTATGGTTCAAAGCTAACAGGAAGTATCTAGCCGCAGCTACAGGGATTCCATTTACAGAAAGCTTTACCATTCAACGCCTTTGCCTCAGGCATAACGGATTATTATGCACATCTGAATTCGTGCTTCCGAATTTCGAACAATCAAAGCGCATTAATCGCGTTCGCGACACTCACGTGTGTTATAATTACTTAGATTCTATTGTTCTAGATTCGCGAAGTAATATAATCGAAATGTCGAAGTAATAAAACGTAGTCCCCGGTAGGATTTTGAATCGCGCACGCGAACACTCACGTGAGTGTTAGAATAACGGTGACTCTAAGTTGAAATCCAAAGTGATTCTTTTAATAATTAATTACATTCGTGCCAATTTGGACCTTTCGTCCTTGATATGATTGAGTGATCAGAGGGATTTAAAAATTCACTCACTACTTAAGAAGTTCTGCGATGGCTCCAAAACACTCGTTTATGGTTGAAGTTGAAATTGAGGATGGATGATTCTTTAAAATTAAGTAGGTTGACATCGGAGTTGATTGAGATCCTCTTCAATGATGCACTGACTCTATTACGCGATAAATATTTTTAAACGAACGGTCACTGAATTTACTTCGCGAAACTCTACTGTCTTTTATAAATACAATCTATGTGATTGTTAAAAAAGCAAAACGTTTTGATGAACAAACACTGATTCTAACGATTGCATTGCACGCAATCGATTCAAAAATACACTTTTGTTTAAATCGCGAAACTCGAACGAACAAACACTGCTTCTATATCACGATATTTTTATTTAAGCGATACAAATATTCGATTTTATCATTGCTTCGCGCGCGTTTGCAATGATATTCTGAAACAAAAAAATTAAAACAGAATTATTATTAACACTGTTATAATAAGAAACTGTATAAATTATTGAAGAAACGTACGATACAAAAATATATTTACCTTAAATATTCGTTGATACTTTTGGGAAAGACATGCTGAAAGACTTTCGATGTTTAGTCGTCAAAGCACAAAGGAGAACTGATTCGGTAATCGTCCAAGACTAAAAATATTGTATATGTTAATAACAAAAAAGAGGCCAACAAATACGGAATGAAAATTTAAAAATATCGAAATATTAAATTAAAATTATTCTAAGTAACACGCGAGTTATTACGTTCTTAATGTTTAAATAAATGTACTTCTGTTTAAATACTACTTTATTGTGCTCAGTATACGTTAAAGATTGTTTAATTAATTATAAAATTATCGAAATAATAAATTTATAAGACTTCGCAATTAAAAATAGAGTGTAACGATGTGCACTGGTCGAAGTGCAAAAGTAAACTAACTCGCGAATCGTCAAAGTTAATCAAAGGACCGTTTATGTTGATATTGCACAAGGCCAACAACCGCGAGATCAAATTTTTAAGTATTGGAATTTTATTTCAAAATTAATTTTAATTTCTCTCGCGTTTCCGTCTTTTAAATGTTTAAACGAATGAACTATTGTTTAAATATTAGTGTATTGTACTACACAAACATAAAAAATTGTTTAAATAATATAAAATTACCGAAATTATTGATTTATAAGTCTTCGCGATTAGAAATAGAGAGTATTGATGTGCACTGGTCGAAGTGCAAAAGTAAACTAAATCGCGTATAATCAAAGTTAATCGAAGGTTCGTTTATGTTTATATTGCACAAGGCCAACAACCGCGAGATCAAATTTTTAAGTATTGGAATTTTATTTCAAAATTGTTTTTAATTTCTCTCGCGTTTCCGTCTTTTAAATGTTTAAACGAATGAACTATTATTTAAATATTAGTATATTGTACTACTTGTACATTAAAAATTGTTTAAATGATTGAAAAATTATCGAAATTATTAATTAATAAGTTTTCCCGATTAGAAATAGAGAGTATTGATGTGCACTGGTCGAAATGCAAAACTAAACTAACTCGCGAATCGTCAAAGTTAATCGAAAGTTTATGTTTATATTGCACAAGGCCAACAACCGCGAGATCAAATTTTTAAGTATTGGAATTTTATTTCAAAATTAATTTTAATTTCTATCGCTTTTCCGTCTTTTTAATGTTTAAACGAATGAACTATTATTTAAATATTAGTATATTGTACTACTTGTACATTAAAAATTGTTTAAATGATTGAAAAATTATCGAAATTATTAATTAATAAGTTTTCCCGATTAGAAATAGAGAATATTGATGTGCACTGGTCGAAGTGCAAAAGTAAACTAACTCGCGAATCGTCAAAGTTAATCGAAAGTTTATGTTTATATTGCACAAGGCCAACAACCGCGAGATCAAATTTTTAAGTATTGGAATTTTATTTCAAAATTAATTTTAATTTCTCTCGCGTTTCCGTCTTTTTAATGTTTAAAGGAATGAACTATTATTTAAATATCAGTATATTGTACTACTTGTACATTAAAATTTGTTTGAATGATTGAAAAATTATCGAAATTATTAATTAATAAGTTTTCCCGATTAGAAATAGAGAATATTGATGTGCACTGGTCAAAGTGCAAAAGTAAACTAACTCGCGAATCGTCAAAGTTAATCGAAAGTTTATGTTTATATTGCACAAGGCCAACAACCGCGAGATCAAATTTTTAAGTATTGGAATTTTATTTCAAAATTATTTTTATTTTCTCTCGCATTTCCGTCTTTTAAATGTTTAAACGAATGAACTATTGTTTAAATATTAGTGTATTGTACTACACAAACATAAAAAATTGTTTAAATAATATAAAATTACCGAAATTATTGATTTATAAGTCTTCGCGATTAGAAATAGAGAGTATTGATGTGCACTGGTCGAAGTGCAAAAGTAAACTAAATCGCGTATAATCAAAGTTAATCGAAGGTTCGTTTATGTTTATATTGCACAAGGCCAACAACCGCGAGATCAAATTTTTAAGTATTGGAATTTTATTTCAAAATTGTTTTTAATTTCTCTCGCGTTTCCGTCTTTTAAATGTTTAAACGAATGAACTATTGTTTAAATATTAGTGTATTGTACTACACAAACATAAAAAATTGTTAAAATAATATAAAATTACCGAAATTATTGGTTTATAAGTCTTCGCGATTAGAAATAGAGAGTATTGATGTGCACTGGTCGAAGTGCAAAAGTAAACTAAATCGCGTATAATCAAAGTTAATCGAAGGTTCGTTTATGTTTATATTGCACAAGGCCAACAACCGCGAGATCAAATTTTTAAGTATTGGAATTTTATTTCAAAATTATTTTTAATTTCTATCGCTTTTCCGTCTTTTTAATGTTTAAACGAATGAACTTTTATTTAAATATTAGTATATTGTACTACTTGTACATTAAAAATTGTTTAAATGATTGAAAAATTATCGAAATTATTAATTAATAAGTTTTCCCGATTAGAAATAGAGAGTATTGATGTGCACTGGTCGAAATGCAAAACTAAACTAACTCGCGAATCGTCAAAGTTAATCGAAAGTTTATGTTTATATTGCACAAGGCCAACAACCGCGAGATCAAATTTTTAAGTATTGGAATTTTATTTCAAAATTATTTTTAATTTCTATCGCTTTTCCGTCTTTTTAATGTTTAAACGAATGAACTATTATTTAAATATTAGTATATTGTACTACTTGTACATTAAAAATTGTTTAAATGATTGAAAAATTATCGAAATTATTAATTAATAAGTTTTCCCGATTAGAAATAGAGAGTATTGATGTGCACTGGTCGAAATGCAAAACTAAACTAACTCGCGAATCGTCAAAGTTAATCGAAAGTTTATGTTTATATTGCACAAGGCCAACAACCGCGAGATCAAATTTTTAAGTATTGGAATTTTATTTCAAAATTATTTTTAATTTCTATCGCTTTTCCGTCTTTTTAATGTTTAAACGAATGAACTTTTATTTAAATATTAGTATATTGTAATACTTGTACATTAAAAATTGTTTAAATGATTGAAAAATTATCGAAATTATTAATTAATAAGTTTTCCCGATTAGAAATAGAGAATATTGATGTGCACTGGTCGAAGTGCAAAAGTAAACTAACTCGCGAATCGTCAAAGTTAATCGAAAGTTTATGTTTATATTGCACAAGGCCAACAACCGCGAGATCAAATTTTTAAGTATTGGAATTTTATTTCAAAATTAATTTTAATTTCTATCGCTTTTCCGTCTTTTTAATGTTTAAACGAATGAACTTTTATTTAAATATTAGTATATTGTAATACTTGTACATTAAAAATTGTTTAAATGATTGAAAAATTATCGAAATTATTAATTAATAAGTTTTCCCGATTAGAAATAGAGAATATTGATGTGCACTGGTCAAAATGCAAAAGTAAACTAACTCGCGAATCGTCAAAGTTAATCGAAAGTTTATGTTTATATTGCACAAGGCCAACAACCGCGAGATCAAATTTTTAAGTATTGGAATTTTATTTCAAAATTAATTTTAATTTCTATCGCTTTTCCGTCTTTTTAATGTTTAAACGAATGAACTTTTATTTAAATATTAGTATATTGTACTATTTGTACATTAAAAATTGTTTAAATGATTGAAAAATTATCGAAATTATTAATTAATAAGTTTTCCCGATTAGAAATAGAGAGTATTGATGTGCACTGGTCGAAATGCAAAACTAAACTAACTCGCGAATCGTCAAAGTTAATCGAAAGTTTATGTTTATATTGCACAAGACCAACAACCGCGAGATCAAATTTTTAAGTATTGGAATTTTATTTCAAAATTATTTTTAATTTCTCTCGCTTTTCCGTCTTTTTAATGTTTAAACAAATGAACTATTGTTTAAATATTAGTGTATTGTACTACACAAACATAAAAAATTGTTTAAATAATATAAAATTACCGAAATTATTGATTTATAAGTCTTCGCGATTAGAAATAGAGAGTATTGATGTGCACTGGTCGAAGTGCAAAAGTAAACTAAATCGCGTATAATCAAAGTTAATCGAAGAATCGATTATGTTTATATTGCACAAGGCCAACAACCGCGAGATCAAATTTTTAAGTATTGGAATTTTATTTCAAAATTGTTTTTAATTTCTCTCGCGTTTCCGTCTTTTTAATGTTTAAAGTAATGAACTATTGTTTAAATATTAGTATATTGTACTACGTGTGCATTAAATATTGTTTAAATGATTGAAAAATTATCGAAAGTATTAATTTATAAGGCTTCACGTTTAGAAAGAAAGAATGTCGATGTTTACACATCGGAGTACAAAAGATATCTAATTTGTTGTTTGTCAAAGTTAAGAAGAAACGCTTTGATGTTTATATTACACAAGGTCGACTAATCAGTGATCAAAATTTTATAATATTGCTTTTAACTGAAATTATTTGTAATTTCTCGCGCATTTCCGTCTTTTTAATGTTTAAACGAATGCAATATTGTTATAAATATTAATTTATTATTCTGCGTTTATATAGAGGATTGTTTAAATAATTGAAAAATTATCAAAAGTATTAATTTATAAGGCGACATGTTTAAGTAAGAGAGTGCGTACGTATGCACTGATCGGAGTATAAAAGAAAACTAATTCGATTATCGATTATGAATAGATTTATATTGCAAAAGGCCAACAGTCTTGATATAAAATTTTTAAATATTAGAATTAAATATTAATAATATATAATAATATTAAAAATTAATTTTAAATATTAGAATTAAATATTAATAATATATAATAATATTAAAAATTAATTTTAAATATTAGAAATAAAATTATTTTAATTTTCCCGCGCGTTTTCGTCTTTTTAATATTTAAACGAATCTATTATTGTTTAAATATTAGTTTATTATATTCCGTGTACATTAGAGATTTTTAGAAATGATTGAAAAATTATCGAAAGTATTAATTTATAAATTTTCATATTTAAAAAGAAGAGAGTACCGACGTTTATTCGTCAAAATCTAAGAGAAAATTAATAAAGAAATCTTTAGAGTATAATTTTTAAATAAATAAAATATTATTGGAATATTAATTTATTATACACCGACGTACATTGTAATTTATATAAATTAGTTTAAAATAATGGTTAGTTTTAATTACATACGTAAACTGATATTACGATTTATATCTTTAATATATAATATTTATTAAAATGCTTATAATATATTAATACCTAAATAAATATGTTATTGTTTGAATAATAGTTTTTTTAATAAATCGTGCACGTTTTAAGTTGTTTATATTTTTGTTTCAATGTATACATATCAATGTTTTGGTCACGTGTCGAAATTATCAAAGACGCGATTCGTCGATATTTTTCGTGTGAAAATATAATAAATTAAAAACAATAATAATGAACGACATACGATCCTCGTTGGATCATAGGTATATTTTATCTTCTTCTTTTAAATATATTCTTTTTTTTTTCTATTTTCTTTTTGTGTTATTATAATATACTGTCATCGTATATAATGTACAATGTACACGATGTATATAATATTTAAATATATACTTATACCGAAGATGTCAAAGTTGGGCCATTGTACGAAATTTATCTCTCAAGAGAAATGTCAAAAATATGTTTTGACATTAAGATCGATTGAGAAAACATAATCTTTAGTCAATTATGACAAATGGGATTTTATTTTTTGAAGATAAAAATTTATCACATCGGTAATAGGTTATTTCGAATTTTCCTAAAATTTTTCTTTTCGGTCATAATTCATATTGACAAGAGGACGATATTTTTTAGACATGAATTTTGTTTTCAAAGAAAATTAATATTTTTTAGATATTCAAAATAGCCATTTTCTCGTTCAAACTTTTGTCTTTAAAATGAGATCTTTTTCGTCAAAATCGATAAGTTATTATGCTTACGTTCTCGTTGCTGATGTAAATGGAGGTTATAAAATTTAGGACAATGAATGACAGCTTTATAACCTTTCACTTTTAAACAGAGATGGATTGTGAACACGATTTCTATGGCTATGTTAATTCCAAAAAATAGTTTATATTTTGCATTTATATATTCTATAAATATAAATAACATTATGTTAACCATAGAGTATTATTAAACTGTTAATTGGCATGAACTCATGTAAGATTTTATTTATGTTTGTTATCATATGGTATCATTATTGTTAAGGATAATATATTATTTTATTGATTTTTCTTTGTCCTCTTTTTTCTCTTTTTCTTTTAGGAAAGAATAGTCCCAATTAATGTTATGTTTAACATAACCTAATAAATTGAAAATTATATTTTTTTAAAAGATCCGAAAGAAAAATTTATATATATATATATAAATATATATATATATATATGTATATATATATGTATATATTTAAATATAAAGATAATAGAAATTAATCATGGATAATATTAATGATAATACAGTGAAAGTTGTATTTTTTTCTTTATTGTTAGATTTATTAGCATTTACTATGATATTACCTTTATTGCCAGCCTTATTAGATCATTACAAAGTATTGAGTAATAAAGGACTTTATTCTATGATATCTCATCATGTGCAAAGTTTACGAATACTTTTAAATGCTCCTGATAAAATTGATACTGTTCTGTATGGTGGTATGTATATTTTTTTAATAAAATTAATTAATATTAATAATATATATAGAAATATAATTTATGATATATTATTTCTATAGGTTTTCTAGGCTCTATGTATTCTTTTTTACAATTCATTAGTTCACCAATAACAGGAGCATTATCTGATACTTATGGACGGAAACCTTTAATGATTTTATGTTTAACAGGTATTACAATGTCGTATTTATTATGGGCACTTTCAAAAAATTTTGGCATATTTGTATTGGCTAGATTTGTTGGTGGTATTAGTAAAGGAAATATTAGTTTATCTATGGCTATTATTTCTGACGTTACATCCCCTGAGAAAAGAGGAAAAGCTATGGCAAGTTATAGAATATAATGTTAATTCTATAAGAGTAAATTCTTCAATTCTTTTTTTTTTTTCTTAATCACAACGTTTCTAGGCTCTAGTGGGAATAGCATTTTCTATTGGATTTGTAGTGGGACCAATGATAGGAGCATTTTTTGCATGGATTTCAAGTGGCAATAGAAATGAAACATGGTATATTGCACCTGCATTATTTGCTTCCTTGCTTGCTGCAAGTAACTTGTTATATGTTATTTATAATTTGAAAGAAAGTCTACCAGTTAAATATAGAACAAAGACTATATTAAGCGGAATGGTCAAATCTGTAATCTATATTAATCCTATAGATCTTTTTCAATTTACTAGTGTATCGGGATTAAACGACAAAGGTAAAATAAATAATAATTTACTTTTGTTCATTAATTAACAATAATTATTATACAAATGCAGTGGAATGTTTTATTTATTTTTAAATAAATAAAACATATATATATATATGTGTATACATATATATTTATATATGTCCTTTTTTCCATTTTTATTATACAAATTTTTCCATAATGATTAAAATATATTATTTTAGAGCAACACAATTTGAAGATGTTAGGTCGTACTTATTTTGTCTACTTATTTATCTATAGTGGATTAGAATTTACCTTAACGTTTCTTACTCATCACATATTTGAATTTTCGAGTATGCAACAAGGATGGATGTTTCTTGGAATTGGTTTAACTATGGCTATTTTGCAAGGAGGTTGGGTGAGAAGAGTTCCTTCGCATAAAACAAAATCGGTTGCAGAATTGGTAGGAAAAATTATTTTATATATAAATATATATATTTATATTATTTATTTATATATAATAAATTATTTAAATATATATATTATATACATATATGTAAGTATATAAATAAATAAAAATGTTTAATATATACATAGTAATCAATGATATATATATATATATTGTAGGGTTTATGGTTAATAATACCAGCTTTTGTATTTATTGGCTTAGCAAAAAATACAATGATGTTATATCTTGGAATATTTTTATTTGCCGTTTGTAAGTGCACGCAATATATCATTTATAATTATTTGTGTAAAGTATTTTCTTTTTTTTTTTTTTAAATCTAAAAAAGCATTATCTAAGATACATCATAAACTTTTTATATTTTAGCAACGGCTATGGTTGTTACTTGTATGATGACATTAGTCACAAAAATAGGACCAGAGCATCAAAAAGGTACAATAACTGGAATATTCCGTTCGTTGGGTGCATTAGCACGTGCAAGTGGACCAATCGTAGCTTCTGCAGGTAATTATAATATTATTGATCTTTCTTTTTGCCAGTGTATATATATATATATATATTTTTTTTTTTATTGATATCTATGCTGATATATAATTTTTAGGATTTTGGTATTTTGGAAGTACTACAACATACCTAACTGGAGCTGTTTTTCTTTTATTGCCACCCTTTATACTTCATATTATGAAGCCTCTATAACAAAAAAGGGACTTATATTAAACATATTTTTACTTATTGATATATATATATATACATATATACATATTTTTATATTTGCAAATTGCATTCACTGAAGTGCCCTAAAATATTATGTGCTGTTATACAAACAAACAAAACTAAATCGCTTTTATTAAATCGTCGTACGATCTATTTGTTTAAACGTACGCAAACACGCAACAATTTTTAATTATACGAATGTGTTGATATATATATATGTACACACACATACACACAGAAATTTTTATTATATTTTAACAAGATATTTAACGAAAAAAGTATTTTTGAAATAATATTATTGTAAGTATTTTCTTTTGTATAAGGATATTATGTAATGTCTTATAAAGATTTATTGAAACGTCAAATAGTGCAATATTTTTTCTTTTTACCGAAATACTTTCTATTTTATGAAAACTTTAATAACAATAGTGTTATTGCAGGAAATATAGAATATATATATATATATACACACAAAACCGGCACGTCCATATCTCATAAAAAAGAAAGTAAGTACCTTATCTGTATTATGAATCTTTTTACTAAAATTATGTTCATAAGGTAAACTATTTTTGTTTTTCCGATTTTACTTCTTTAAGATAATTTATTATGTTTTATTTATATTGTAAATATAAAATAATTTTATTTTAAATAAATTCAATTTTTACGTACTGTATGTAAATATAAAATATAAAATAATAATTTTACAAATCTTAAAACTTACAAATTCCTAAATATTCACCTAACAATTATATACAATAAACGGGATTTTTATGGTTAACGGGACTTTCATACTTTCACTTAATATAATGAAAAGATATTGAAAAATTTTTTTTTTTATTTTCTAAGAAAAAAAAAAGGAAAGATTAAAACAATACGAAATATTAATTATTAAATAATAAATATTAATGGAAAATATTTCGTTAAATGATTTAAAATTCCCGGTTAAAAATTCTGAATTTTCAATGGTTTAACATGTAATAC
This sequence comes from Vespa velutina, assembly GCF_912470025.1. Classification (NCBI taxonomy): domain Eukaryota; kingdom Metazoa; phylum Arthropoda; class Insecta; order Hymenoptera; family Vespidae; genus Vespa; species Vespa velutina. The sequence goes on from NC_062211.1 coordinate 1,806,372, forward strand.
GACATACATACGTGAACGATTTCATTGTTCATAAGAAATAATGAAAAATTTTAATAATTCATTAATAAAATTGTATATAACAATTTGTTAAAGATTCGAAATATTCTATTAAATCTAATAATTTTATGTCATATGAAACTATGAAGCTTTATAAAGTGAAACTCCCTTTTGAATTGTCGACCAATCAGAAAGAAGTATTATCATCACGTGGTACAGTTAGTGGGGGTACTTTCAAGGGATAGTTCGAAGTATTTTCTTAATGCTTGTAGCCAGTCAAGTAGCATTCGTCGTTCGTGCTCGTTGATTTTACGACCACTCATGCCATTTTTATTTATATGTAGTGTGGGGTAACGAAGTCGTGGAAGATCGTGCGAATGGTTTAATATTATTTGAAAGTAATATAAAATATTTCAATCTAGTGATGTAGTTTTAATTTGATAAACGATTGTATACGTAATAAGACACATTTCCGTAAAAATCAGCGTTATTATATTAACATAAACGTTGAACGGGGTAGTGATCACTGTGTATACGACCAAATTTTTCACGTCTGTGCTCAACATAAAATGGATTATCGCCAAAAGGTAAGTCTTAAATCGTTGAAATATTAACGAATGAATAAAAATCAAAGGACGCAATATTTAATTGTAAAAGTGGAAAGAAAAGAGAAAACTTTGTTCGATGTATATTTCCATATTTTTTTAATAACGTTAGCGTGAAGAAGAAGAAGAAGAAGAAGAAGAAGAAGGAAAAAAAAATATCCGTATAAACAATTTCTATGATTTGTTTTTTAATCAGTAATATAATTGCAATTGATATGTTTTAATAATGATAATATCATAATTTCCATCATATTTTTTTTTACAATTCACATGTGTTATATATAATTACTGCTAATATCATAAATTTTCATTATGTTTTTTTTTTACAATACACATGTATTAAATGTAAATTATTCGTATTAGCGTACATCCGCATTAATTTTATTGCTAAATTTAATATAATTGTAAATTAAATAAAATTATTGTTATATGATAATGTTTGCAGATGGTTTTGGCTTCACAACAAAAGTTTCATACTGATGATGACGACGATGAAGATTTAGAAGCTTTACGTTTAGCTGCATTACAGTCATTAAGGACTAAAGATACTTTGCATAATAAAAGACAATCTTTAACACAATTACAAAAAGTTGTCCCACAAGTGACACAAATTGCACGTCCGTCTTATAAACCACAAAGGTTACCAAGAAGGGCTCATTTCCATAATCGTCTTCAACAAAGACAGAATGGCGTAAGTTAATTTATTGAATAGAAATAAATTATAAATATTAATAATAATAATTTGATTATTATTTCATTCAATTGTATCATATTTTTCTTTAACAGAATTTATATTATCAAAGCCCTAGAAACCCTAATCTCATAGCTATCGTTCCTGTGGATGAACATTCTGAATTACAAAATATTGAAATAACAACTGCTGCGAATGTAGAAAAGACTGATACTCATCATGCAGGCATAAAAGTAGCAGGTAAAAGATATTTCCATTTGAAATGTATATTTATCCTTTAATATCAATTTAGATATAAATTTTCTATCTTTCTTTCTTTCTTTCTTTCTTTTTTTTTTTTTTTTTTTGTTTTGTTTTGTTTTGTTTTTAATTTCATTCAATTATATTCACAGAAGAATCAAAGTTTCATCGTTATAAAGATACTGGAAGTGGATCTGAGGAAGATGATCAGAAAAATCATACGAATAATTTATTACAATTAAAGGGAGAGTCTGTTAAAACTGGTAGTATAGAAAATGAAGATACTACAAAAAAGAAGGAGACTCAATCAGAAGTTATTGATGACTCGCAAAAGCATGAAGATGAGGAGGATGTCAATGACGATGACGATGATATACTTTTGATGGCTGATCTAGAGGAAGAAGATAGTTTAGAACGATTAATGGATGAGATGGAACGAGAAATGAATGTAGACAAGCCAATTGAAAAGAAAGATAAAGAAACAAATAAAAAGAATAATAAACAATGTGATGAGAATGTTATTCAAGAAACAAAAAAGAATGAAGAAAATGGTAATAGAAAGGAGAATAACAATCATGCTACGTCACTTACGATAAATGTTAGATGCGAAAGAAGATCTGTATCGCCGCATATAACAAGTGGAGTTTCTCAAAAACGAAGATCTTTATCCCCAAAATCACGAAGTAGTAGAAAAAGATCACCGAGAAGATCTCCACGGAGATCACCGTTAAGGCAAATAAAAAAGTCACAGAGAGAATTAACTAAATATAAATCTCCTGTAAGAAGATCTCCACATAGAAAATTATCACCAAGAATAAGATCACCCAGATTGTCGCCTCATTCCAGATCTCCAAAATTATTAAGATCTAGATCGCCAAGGATATTATCACGTTCAAGATCTCCTCCTAGGACAATTCGTTCTCCTAAAATAACATCGAGATCGCCTAGATTGACACGATCCCGATCACCAATTAAATTGTCATCTCAATCAAGATCACGTTCAAAATCTACTTCACCACGTCGATTATCTCCATCAAAGAGAATATCACCACGATCTCGTTCACCAGGATTTTCTCCTCGTAGAGGATCACCTCGTAGAATGTCACCGCCAAAAATTTCACCAAGAAGATCGCCATGGTCATCTCCTAGAAATTCTCCACGCCTTTCGCCAAGGCGAAGGAGATCACCTAAAGTATCGCCAAAAGAATTAACAAGAAAGCATGGGGGTACGTGCTCAGTGAGCCCTGATAATACATTAAATTCTTTATACATTAGAGAATCACCTCCTATGCATAAACGAAGATTGTCACCTGAATCTTATAGAGAAAAAACAAAACAGAAAGAGGAAAATTCTGATAAGATTGATTTAAGTGATGTTAAAGAAACGATTGATAATACAGTAAGTGATCCAATTTTGGAAGCACGAAGGAAAAAGTTTGAATCTACAAGACCAATAGATCCTGTACTTGCTAATAAAAAGATCAAATTAAGTAATGCTAATAAAAAGACAGAAGTTTTAGATAGAACTCAAACGATCAGCACAAAAAAAATTAATAAGTTAACAGACGATGATCATAATGTTAGAGATAGAGATATATGTTTGGATACAACTTATGAATTTGAAGAATTAGGTGATACAATGGAAAATAATTCTCCATTACCTATTAGCAGTTCGATCAATTCCTGTATAAATGTGGAATCTTCAAAGACAGAGAAAGAGAAGTCATCTAAGAAGAAGAAAAAACGTGATAAGGAAATATATCAAGTTGGAAAATTAAAAAGTGAATTGCCTCTGTCTGAACGTATTGGAAAAGATAAAAAATGTAAGAAAAGGAAGGATATTATTGCAGAAGTTCAAAATGAGGACGTAGATGCTATATTTGAAGATATTGCTGTAGACGAAGAGGGTGACTTAAGAGCTGAACTTAGTAGAAGACGTGCTGAACGATTAAACAGATCTGTACCAATTCAATCAGCAAGACTTGTACAATCAGCTTTCAAAGGAGTTGTTAATGAGTAAGTACATTTTCTATATAATTACATTTCAATTATTTTAATTATTGTTTTTCAAATATAACAATATATATATATATATATATGTGCATGTATCTATGTATTATCTTCTTACAGAGTTGTGAAAAATAATGCAAAAGTAAATCAGAGGCATGTAATCAAAAACGATGAGAAAGGTAATTATTTAATGAAAGGATAGAAAACATTTGTTTGTAATATTAAATTTATATAAAATCTTTTTATTTTATACAGTTAATCAAAAGGACGTCAGACGAGTTACTGTTGTTAGATCAGTTTCCGAATTACATGATTCCGGAGGTATGTATATGTTGTTAATCTTCTTTTTTCTTTTTTTTTTTTTTTTTTTTTGCATTTCATTAATTTCACATGGATATGCAATTATATACATAAATTTATTCTTTGTTGTGCTTATTTACAGATGAAAGCAATCTTGATTCAAAGGTCCCTGTACGTTTCAGGCTAGGCCTTAATAAACAAATTCAAGACACAAGAGAAACAAAATCACGGAAAACCTCAAAAAGACAGAATCGCAAGGTAAAGCACAAAACTAATTTGACTTTAACCAATCCAGAAAATGTTTTGTAGTATTATGTTGTTAATTGATTGTATAAAATTAAGCACATCTTTACTTTATATAAACACGATTTTAAGAGATAATTTCAATGCAAATTTGCACAACAACAAAATACCCTATATAATAGTGATATAATCATTATAATATAATATACATATACATATATATACACACATACACAATATATATATATATATATCTTGTGTAACAAAATATTATTTTTGTGAATCTCAACAAAAAAAAGTAGGTCATATATAGTCATTTGTATCTGCAACAAATAAAGTATAAAGAATATATATATATATTAAGTTGAAATATATTTATATATAGTCTGTGATAAATCACTGTTTTAATTGAAGTTAATTCTTTGAAATAGTATACAAAAAAAAAAAAAAACATTAAGATGATTTAAATCACATTTAAATAGACATTTTTCATATTAAAATATATTACAATATTAAAGTTTGAATTATTTGAGGTAATATGAGAAATTAAATGATAAGAGCAATAATATTCTGACAAATCCCAATTTTCATTTACACTTTATATCATGAACATATTTACACTTTATGTTATGAACCATGAACATGTATGACTTAATGAATTCTATGTTACAAACACTTTTTATTAAGGATTGTTTATTCTTTTATAATTGCAAATATAAAATTGACCGAGTTGAGATAAAATTTTGTTAATACTTGAAAAGCTTTCTTTGTTATATACAATACACATAATATATATGTATATATATGTATATGTAATTTTTCTTTAATTTAAGCATTAGACAAGATCAAACAATATGTGAAAATTAAAAAGTAAGTTCAGGTTTTAAAATTTATTCTAATATCAAAAATCATTACAATCTAATATTTAATTGTGCTATTGTAACTTCGTATAAATTTTTCATCAATGTCTACTTTATTTTTGTATTATTTAGATGTGATTATCAATACGCATATATAGGCATTAATTTAATTCTATGATATTACAATACAAATTTTGTTTATATATTATTTTTAACTCTTATAGTTATATATAAGAGTTTAAACACAAAAGCTTATGTGCGAATTTTCAATAATCCGTTTTGAAAAGTTTTGAATGCTTATACTATTTTCTATGTTATATCCTTATGTGTCATATTTTCATAATTTCATTATATCCCAGATAAATTTAATTAACAATTCTTGGAAAAGATAATGGGTGGGATAAATTACTAGAATGTTCAAAAATATATCTAATAGATATAGACACGTATAATAAAATGTCTATAAAAATGTTGTGCATGTATTATTTTATATATAATATTTTCTACAATAACGCATAAACACGTACCAAATGATATTAGGAAAAAAAAAGAAAAAGAAAAAGAAAAAAAAAAAAAAAGAAGAGAAAAAGAAACTTATATAAAATATAAAGTTAACTTGATTCCTTTATAAATATATTATTTGAATATAACATTAAAGTCTATCCTATAGAAAGGAAGCTTATTAAGGATTAATTATATTACATGTGATTAAAATAAGACTTTTTAATCTCTTATTTAAAATCAGGCTATCGGTGTTAAACCTTATGTAAATTTATCTATTATATATTATATATCGAATTAATAAGTTTTGAAATATACTGCTACAAATAATTTATGTACATTGAAAATATTGATAATACAAATATCTCTATATATTTTCTTTTAAATTTATAGTTACAGATACAACATGTATCTTATTAGTTATTGCACGAATGCAAATCATATGTTCCGATAAGAATTTTTTAATGAATATGAATATGTTAGAAAGTAGTAGCATACATAAAGAGAGCATGAAAGAGGTGCTTAAAATCGATTACACACACACACATACATGCATACATACATACATATATATATATATATATATATGTATGTATGTATGTATATGTATATATATATATATATATCTGTTATATTGTAAGTTTGGAAAGGTACAATATTCCAGTTAGGAAAATAAACGTGATCTCTTTTTTGTCTAGGAATAAAGTAAATCCGCGTTCATCTGATTGCTTGAATATTTAAACGAAGAGAATAAGGTGTCCATCTTCCATCATTTTTTGTCAACGTAGGAAGATGTAAGCATATTAGGGGTTAAAGTATATTGCAAAAATATACAAACATACAGTGAAGGATAAAGAGCATTGTGTTAATTAACGATAGACAATATCCAAAATTTGCACATCTTTATGTCTATTTGTATTTAGTTATTTATTGTTAAGTATTGCTATTAGATTCTTGATTACAATTATATTAATTCATCTCTGTTTTTTGTTGAAGTACGTGTACATAATTTAAATCAATCACTCATTTAATAAACAAGAATCATTAATTATCCCAAAGTCACCCTTTGTACACCTAAAACATGTAGTATTACATAGAAATATTGTATAATAATATTGTCTGTACATATATAAAGATAAATGGTATAAATCGATCAGTTAAAAATTGGTTAATCGTATAAGAAATATGTAGAATATTTTGTAAATTGCATTAATGTATCATTGTGCATCTCAAAAAATAATTTGTGTAAATTCGTTATTTAGATGGAAGAAAATCTGTTTGGTTGAAATTGAATTACTTATACCATGTACGTTTAAAGTAAATGGATACTGTGGATATATTCAAATTCGACTGATGAATATTATGCTATATATCAAAATAGCTACCTGCAAAATATAATTCTACGTCATAAAATAGAATTATAATTCATATTCATATTCATATTTTAGTAATAGATGTATATATATATTATATATACATTAGCGATATTAAAAATACTTTACAAGTCATAAGTACATATTCTCATCATATATATAAATATATAAATATATATATATGTATATATTTATATATTTATATATATATAAAGTAGTACTGTACTTTTTTACATATTTTTATGACACTTTTTAGGAATGTTAGTAATTTTTTAAAGTATTCAATGTAGCAATATTTGATTACTTATAAAGTGAGTGATTAATATTATATTTACTGGCATTTTCTTAGTGGATAATTATATAAAATAAATTATATAAAATAATAATATAGCGCCAAGAGTGTGCGCGCTACCAATGTGCAGATTCACAAGTTGATATATTAATATGTATATATAATTGTAGTCTTAATTGGAAAATTAATATTCAATATGCGAGTTGCGTACCTCATAGCATCTATGAAGGTGTAAGTGTTAATTTAATTCAATAAAAGAGAATTACATTTATTCAAGGTTTCATTCGCAAAAACTTTAATATCAAAGTTAGTCGATATAGAACTTTAGTATCAAAGTTTTTTACAGTGAAAACTTAGATAATACAATATTATTCGCTAATTACATACGTGCCTTGATTTGTAATTAATTTATCAAAGGTAAAAAAAGAAAAAAAGAAAAAAGAAAAAGGAAAAGAAGAACAACATCACGAATATATATTTTTTCACAATATTTTCTACCAAACTCCCTTGTACGACATTATGCTTCGGTCAATAGATTTACACGTTACAAATTTTATTTATACAATATAGCGCGTGTGTATATAAAATTATCAACTCTGGGAGTTGGCATAATAAAAAATACCTCTTGTATTTATAAATTGTCCTAACAGATTAATAAACCTGTTGAGATAATAAATTATATAATGTGATATAAAGCGACAATTAATGATTTTACATACAAATTATTGTAGAATAACACAGATGCAATTATAATCTATTTGATTATTTTATAATATAAGAAGATAATATATTATTTATAGTAAATATTATTAATTAGGTCAATCCAATTGTTTGTCAATTCATTCTTCTACTCTTTTATCATTTTAATCCTAATTATTATAGGAAAAAGTAAATATGTTTTTTATTTATATAAAAATTTATACTTACAATGATTTTAATGATTTCAATATTGAAATCTATTATGTGTATAATTTTATTGAAAATGTTCTTGTATCCCTTATGTCTATATATAATTTTTCAGTATTAATTCTAAATAGTTAAAATTATTTTCTGTGTTATTCTGCAATACAAATGCAATACAATATAAAAAGAAGTAGAAAACATTTGGAAACATAATAATTTATAAATATGCGCTCTATCATTACATTATTTAATTTAATCATTAAAATTTTTTTTATTTAGTAGTAAATGCGGATGGCGATATGAATACTTGTTGATATTTCATGTTAACTCTAAGAAAATCTTTATTTTTTACAAAGAACTTGATATATCTTTTATATTATATATAAACGATAAGACATTAAAGCTATCGTAACCATCTGTTATTTGCTACATAATTAATTATTACATTGCGTATGTATGGTTTTATTATATTCTAAATTATAAAAATTATATATATATATATATATATATATATATATATATATATATATATATATATATATTTATATTTATAGTATCTATAATATAAATATATATATATATGTGTGTGTATATGTATATATATATGTATATATATGCATATATATATGTACATATATATATATATATATACGCGTTTATGTGTGCGTGTATAGATTTTCGATGAAGGGAAAAAAGAAAGTGCAAAAGAATTTTTTGTTTAGACTTAACGAGTATAATATATAAAATTAAAAATTCTGAAGTAATTTCAGTAATGCTTGTTTCTCGCGTTGCTTCGAATTAATAAGAATCTCTTATTTCAGAAAAATACGGAATAAAAATATTTTTTATTTATGAATCAATCGTTTTTTTTTTTTTCTCATATAAAAACCTATGTACTTAATATATTAACCATATATTAATCAATTACATATATGTATACGTATATATTAATTATGTTTTCAATAAATTAAATATTAACTACATATACTTATACATATATATAGAATATAGAATATAAAAGATGTAAAAAAATTAATTTCGAACGTTCCTACAATTGAAAATATCATCGATTTAGACAATTACAATTATTGTACATTAATAGTAAATAATATCAATTGATGAATCATAGTTTTCATAGCAAATAATTAATTTGTTGTAGGGTATCGTTAAATGATATACATAAAAAAAATAATCATATATAAGCAAATGTTTAGAGAATTTCCAAAGGTAATAATATTTAGAGTTACAGAGAGTTAACTTCTTCTTTTTTTTTTTTTTTTTTTTTTTTTTTTTTTTTTTTTTTTTTGTAAAGCTTTAACAAAGAAAAAAAAAATACAAAGTAAGTCAGTTAAAGAAAGCATAGTTTTCATTATAAATTAATTTGACCTAGTGTATCATTAAGCAATACTATACATAAAAATAATTATATATATATATATAATAAAGTTTAGACAAAAAATTCTTTATAAAAAATGAATATTAATAATAATAACGACCTAGTAGAGGGATTGGCTTGGTTTTCTAATGTTAATGAAAAGAAAAGAAAAGAAAAGAAAAAAAAAAGCTTTTACCATTAGATGAAGGAAGCTTTCCAATGAAGAATAGATAAGCGCAGACGCGGTAACAACATTGAGGAGGGGTTGGTGGTGTTGGTGGTGGTGGTGGTGGTGGTGGTGAACGAACGGAGGAGACGATAGCAAGCAAGCCCGGTAATCAATGACACGCCAGGGTGCTTAGAACCGTTTCTAGAGAATCGAGATAGTAAGCGTTCCTCGAACGCGTAGAACGGAACAACTTCGTCATTCCCCGCGTTCGGTCGTTTCACGAGCTTTTCTAAAGCTTCTTTAAAACCAGAGAAAAACTAACCCAATAGTGATAACAATTAACGCTTTAACGTCAACCTATAAAATTATCCAATTACATATCCTTTACTTTCATAAATTTCATTAATTTACATTTGGCACCGTTACACATACATACAACAGTCTTAATATTCAAGGGTGGTTAAAAACAAGAAAAATTATTGTTATTAGATTTCGTTAATTGGGCAGCCATAAAACGTTCCACGTATCCCACGAAGAGGAAAGAGGTTGAAAGAGAAAAAGAAAAGAAAAGAAAAGAAAAGGAAAGGAAAGGAAAGAAAAAAACGCGCGTTATCTTTTAATAATAATAATAAGAAAAAAAAAAAAGAAAGAGAGAGAGAGAGAGAGAATCTGACCCGTTTTACTTTTTTCTCTTTTTTTTCTTTCTTTCTTTTTTTTTTTTTTTTGACTTTCTTTCCTTTCCCTTTTATTGCTCTTCTGTGTCTCTTGTTTTTTTTTTGTTTCTTTTTTTCTTCCATAAAAATACATATATATATATATATATGTATGTAGATGTAATATATGTATATGTATATATATATATATATTATATCCGACATCGTGGGTGTGTAACTGTTCCTCATCGCCGATGATTATTGTCTCTCATACTGGTTTATTATAATGAAAGAATAAATAAGAGAGAGAGAGAAAGAGAGAGAGACCATGAACGATGGAAGGTTCAAATTTCGAACGCAGCGTAAACTTCGAGGAGGGGCGTAAAGAAGGTATGTCAATTTTGTTCTTTTCTGCATCCCTCTCTTCGTTCTCTAATTATTGAGAATTAGAATCTATGGCTACATATGTACATATATATATATATATATATATATATATATATATATATATATATATATAGCCATTGCTTGAAAGAACGATATGTTCTATGTAAAAGGGTAACTTAATAAGATGTAATAATTTTCGTTTGAATGAACGTGTCCCTCTTTTTTTTTTTTTTTTTCTCTCTTATCTACACGTTCCATTTAAATGTTAATCATCATACACAATATACGCGTGCGCGCATATATACGCACATACACACACACACACACACACACACGGATATATATATATATATAATATGTGTGTATGCGTGTGCGTATATGATTTATCATTTAGAGATTTAATCGTTAAATAAGTATGTAGAGAGTTTGATCTAATTGTATAAAAGTTTTATGTATATATATATATATATAAAAAGAAAAAAAAGGATAGGAAAGAAAGGTGTGTTAGCAGGATGAATACGTAACGCCTGTTATTGCATGTGATTTTATTGCAATTGCTTTCTTTTTTTTAATTCCCTCCTTTACTTTCTTTCTTTTATTTCTTCTTCTTCTTTTTCTTCTTTCTTTAATCTTTTCTAAAATACTTTTAAAACATAACGGCAAAGAGAAATTGTCCTCGTTGTGTCCTCGTTGAAATACGTAAATATGGAAAAGAAGGGGAAAAAAAAAAAAGAAAGAAAGAAAGAGTTAATGCCAACTATTGTTCTTCATGTGTGTGTGTGTGTGTGTGTTAAAACGAGAGAACAAATTTCTCTTAAAATTTTCTTTAATCGGCCATATTTCTCGTGTCACGCGATTCCGCAATAAACATAAGTTATTAAAGATGTATAAAGCCCTTTCGAACGTCCATAGTTTAAGTGTTTAAAAATTTTACTTTTTCTTTCTTTCTTTCCCTTTTATTCCTTTTATTCTTTTTTTTTTTTTCTACTCTTTTCTTTTCCTTTTTTTTTTCCCTCCCCTTAACAAAATTACATTTCAACAGAATTTCTCGAACGGAATTCTTGGAAATTCATTGGAATCTTGTAAAGTTACCTTCTTCGATCACGATTTATACGGCATCATAAAAAGGGAGGAAGGAAAAAGAAACAAAAATTAAAGGAAAAAAAAAAAAAAACTAAAAAAAAAAAAAAAGAAAAAAGAAGAAAGGAATGGGGGAAAAAAATATCATCGTTGAATCCAAACGATCGCATTGTACACCATGCGAAATTTGTTTCGTGCACGCTCTCATGCTTATTAGTTACTTATGCGGTTACATGATCAAATGATAGTAAATGATCAAATAAATATGTCGGAAATGAACGGAGAGAGAGAGAGAGAGAGAGAGAGAGAGAGAGTGAGAGAGAAAAAAAAGAAAATAATATTTAAAAAGTTTTAAAAAGCTTCGCTTCGTGCTTCAATTTCGCACCAAAGAAAAGAACGCACACACAGACACATACACACACACACATATATACACGCGCGCTCGCACAGACACACACCACACACACACACACAGGTATCTTACCTTGTTTTTTTTTTTTTGTTCTTTGTTCCGGAAAACGGTAAGTGTCACGAAATATAAAATTCAAACGATTCACAATGAACGACCATTGCCATGACTCTAACGATTCGTAGAGTATTAATTATCTATCAAAAAAAAAAAAAAAAAAAAGAAAAGAAAAAAAAAGAAAGAAAAAGAAAACAAAGAAACATGTATTATAAAAATCTTCTTTCTATAGCATTTCTCTCGTCTCTGATTAATTAATTATTATTATTATTATTACTATCATTATTTCCATGATAATTAAAAATGATCAACGTTACAACGTCGAAGTGTAGTAAAAAAGAAAAAGAAAAAAAAAATAAAAGAAATTAAAATTAAAATTAAAATTAAAATTAAAATTAAAATAAATAAATAAAGGGAAATGCAGCAGCGTACATTTTCAAAGTGTAAACTTCGAATTTCATTCATTCGTTCATTCAAAAAGAAAAAAAAAAAACTTACGTATCTTCTTATATAACGAAGTGATCCATTTATAAGGACGAATGAATTTTTTTAGAATTCAGAGTGAAATCGTGGAATGATCTAATCGCTATTATTACTATTGCTATTACTATTACAATCATTACCACTAAAACAGATTTCTTTCACGTGCCTTCTTCTTCTATTTCTTCTTCTACCATCACATTATTATCATCATCATCATCATCATCATCTTCTTCTTCTTCTCCTTTTTCTACTATCACATTATCATCATCATAATCATCATCTTCTTCTTCTTCTCCTCCTTCTTCTACTATCACATAATCATCATCATCATCTTCTTCTTCTTCTTCTTCTTCTTCTTCTTCTTCTTTCTCATCTTCTTCGGCGAATATTCATCTTCCATTGCCTGTGGAACGTTCTTCTCCGCACTATTTCATTTAGATTAATCATCGTCATCCAATATCTGGATATGCTGAACGATACCGTGTTAAAAAATGTTTCAAAGAGGAAACTTAAACATGGGTAGCGGAAGTGTCGGGGAAGTTCCAACGATATTTCATCCCCGACGATCTCGTGCACCAAGTATAGTCCTTAGCGAGGATCAACAGAACCATGGTCCAATTGCCAGTCCTATTCAAGTTGTGCTAGATTCGACAGGTAAGTTTAAACAAAAAAAAACAAACAAACAAAATATAGGGCGGACGTATTTACAGGCAGATAACTTAAATAAACGATAATCCATATTACATATATATATATATATAAGTCAGATGCCTCAGATGTTTAAGTCAATGTTAAGATGTTTAAGTTTTTTAACGTAATCTCAATTATTTCCGTTTATTGTCGAAAGTTAAAAAAGGAGAAAAAGAAGAAGAAGAAGAAGAAGAAGAAGAAATTTATATGATCGAATAGAATTTTGAAAGGATATTTTTTATTGTCGCCAAAAAAGTTACCACCTTTAAAACCATATAAATTTCTACTTAATGTTCTTACTCATTTTCTTTTCTTTTTTCTGTTTTTTTTTTTTTTTCTTTTCTTTTTCTTTTACTTTCAATACATTGTAAACTTAAGTGAGTCACCTTATATATGTATGTATATATATGAAATAAAAATGAAAGAGAAAGTAGAAAAATTTATTTCATCTCAAATATGACTTTTCTACCAGTCTTACGTTAAGAGCATAAGAGGCCAACAGGGAATAAAACTTCTTTTCCCAACCTTTGGGGGTGATGTATTCTCTTCACAGTACCGGCATTTGTGGTAGTTATGATTTAAAGAACTTTAGAATAGAAAGTATATATCGTTTATGTATATATATATACATATATATATATATCTGACGTTCATAAATTATGTATATATATATTTGACGTTCATAAATCATCGGGCAGTTTGTATTAGTATAGAAAATAACTTACATTATTCTATAGAATCTATCAGATCAAATGAAATATATATCATCGGAGCTGTCCGATATGAATCATGAACGATGGTACGTATATGTTATACGAGAAGTTCATATTCGCTTTGATTTTGCAAACTAAATGGCAAAAGAGAGAGGAAGAGAGAGAGAGAGAGAAAGATAGCTTTACATTCTTTGCATTAATAACAATTAAATGGCTGGGTTAACTCTTTACGGAGCACTTTTTTTCCTAATGGAGAAAAATCACAAAAAAAAAAAAATATGTTCGTTTAGTCTCTGTACAATAGCACCGCTTATTGCTATTCATTGATCCATACATACATAGATAGTATATACATATCTATAACGATACATTAAATATCTTTTATTGTTTCACAATATTGTTTTGCTCATCACTTCATTATTATGATTCTATTATAATAGATATATTCGTTCAAATGTTTTTTATTTTCTTTTTTTTTTTTTGTTATAGGGTGCGAACAACAACAAGGCTGTAGCGTCGCCGGTGGTTGTGGTGATTCAGCGTCCAGCTGTAGATCATTGGAAACAAGTGGTAGCGGTGTAGGTTCTGGGACCGGTGGTACTACTGGTATCGCTACTGGAAGTACTGGAGGACCTGGTGGTGGTGGTGGTGGTGGTGGTGGTGGTAGTGGTGGTGGTGGTGGTGGAGGAGGTGGTGGTGGAGGAGGAGGTCAAGGACACGGTTCCTTAAATCAAACTCAGTCTACGTGTAACGTGACAACACCATCTGTAGCTTATCAACAATCCAGACCGAACAAACTCTCGGCCTGTTATGCATCCTGTTGTGCGGAGTCCGCGAAAAAAGTATTTCATTTAGAAAATGGAAATTTTTATAAAATATATCTCGTATTGTCGGGCCCATAAGTCCATTGTTGGAATCATTCGGCACATTGATATTATATATCGTTTTTATATATCCGAAAGCTTTCTTTCTTTTTTTGTTTGTTTGTTTTTTTGCTTATACTCCAAATAAATTTTAATTTGGATGGACGAAAATTGAAGGTGAACGATAAAAAATTCGTGCATCTGAGAGAAAAAAAAATATATATATATATATTTATTTATATAAATAGAACATATCTAATATTTCGTTTCTTCGATTATTGCAGATATATTTTGGTGTGTGCGTAACAATATGTGTGACGGCGAGCTGGGTTGGAGCAACCCACTGTATAAAATATTTATACTTTCATAAACCAACGAGCCCTAGTTATACATCAGCATCGAATGCCTCCGTAACCGAGTCCCGTCATCAGCATGTAATTAAACACGGTGCTTCAATTCTTTAAGAAACTCTATTGTCTATACTACCAAAGAGGCCTTTATCAACTTTCTCACTTTCACATTTTCATACAGTTCTGTCTTATTGTATCTCGATATCCTTTCTCTACGTTCGAATATAATTTAAATACGATACACAGGATTAGATATATATTTAAGATTTAATAAAATTGAAATATCTTATTATCTCATTGGGACTTGAGTTAGTTCTTTAAAAAAAAAGAAAAGAAATAAAAAAGTCAACAAATAATTTCTAAACGATCGATCATTTTTTAAATGACAAACAAATATTCTAACGTAAAATAATCCTTTATCTAGATCTTAAAAAAACATTTGATTTATCATTAAAACACTAACATCTATATAATATCTAATTTTAGACCGTGCTTCCATACAACGCACCATTCTTCACAACATGGTTCTGCACTAATTGGGAAGTATTATACTTTCCTGTTTACTTTATATGCCGTGCGGTTAGAACGAAATGCACGACGCCATCCGAAATATTGGCAGAAAGTCTTCGTGGATTTCGTGACAAGGGTTTTACCGGTGGACGTTTCCTCGTTAAATGTAGCCTATTTTGTGGGCTTTGGGTTGTTACCAATTATATGTACATCTACTCGTTAAGGATACTTTTGGCCACCGACGTGATGGCACTGTTTGCAACGAACGTTTCCTGCGTTTATCTTCTCTCCTGGGTTATCCTTCATGAACAATTCGTTGGAGTTAGGGTAAGTGTTATAGAAGATACGTATAAAAAAAAAAAAAAACAACAAAAATTTATTGTAATGATTTATCAACGATAATAATGCTATTATCAACGATGCGGCAATATTTGAACACATAAAAGAAAAAAAAAAATATATATATATCCCTAATTGTGCCTGTGGTATATAATAGGACACTACAGGAGCAATTTTGAGCTGAATTAAAAAACAAATTTGCGCGTTACATGATTCGTGAATTTTTTTTTTCTTTTTTTTTTTTTTTTTGAATTGAAAATTATTTATTCTAGTATTAATCAGTGAGATATTCAAAAGTATTTGAATTCTTTAGCGCAATCAACTTGAAATTATATTGAAGTATACACGATTAGGAATATACATATATATATATATATAAAATAAACAAAAAATGTGTGTATATATAACAAACCTTGAAATTCATTGCAGATAGTGGCAGTAATCCTATGTAATACTGGGATCGCTCTTCTAGCATACATGGATGGTATAACAGGGAGTCCCACATTGGGTGGTGTAGTTCTAGCAACCACAGCAGCAGCCGGATCCGCTGTTTACAAAGTAACGACTCTATGAAAAACATTCGACCATTTAATTGAAAGGATATATATATATATATATATATATATATATATATATATATATAAGGGATATAGAATAGAAAATCAAATCAAAATGAATATATATATTTCTTTCTCTTTTTTCTTTCTTTATCTTTTTTTTCTTTGTCTTTTTTTTCTTTTGTTCTTGATTATTTCTTTCAGGTGGTATTTAAGAAGGTTATAGGGGAAACGACATTTGGTCAAATGTCATTATTCTTTTCACTGATCGGCCTATGCAATGCTGCCCTATTATGGCCGATATGTTTGGCACTTTATTTCTCGGGTGCTGAGAGCGTGCATTGGACACGATTACCATGGGCAGCTCTTTTATCAGCCAGCATACTTCATTTAGGTCTGACATGATGCATTGATTTCTTTCAATTAATTTCCTGTACTCCTATATTTCTCTCTCTTTCTTTCTCTCTCTCTCTCTCTCTCTCTTTCTCTCTTTTTCCCTCTTTCTATCTCCCCCCCCTTTCTCTCTCTCTCTCTCTCTCTCTCCCTTAATTATGATGCTGGTGGAGGATGATAACCAATCAATATTTAATGGAATTAAAAAAAAAAAAAAAAAAGAAATCTTTTAGAATTTGTCAATTAAGTAAGTATCTCTCGTTATGTGTTACAGTTGCAAATATGTTAGGAAACTTCAGCATCGCACTCACATATGATCTATTCATTACACTTGGTCTAATAACAGCTGTCCCCGTGTCCGCAGGTATGTCACGTAAAAATATATGCACAAAGGATCATATTTAATAGCCTTCACGTTCTTTTTCTTTTTCTTTTTCTTTTTTTTTTTGGCATTTAACGCACGATCGATAATTTTTCTTTTCTTTTCTTTTCTTTGCTCCTTTTTTTTTTTATTTTATTTCAGCGAGTTCGTAAAGAACAAAAAGAAACAAAGCAAATAAGTTATCAATGTATATACATATACGTATATGTGTGAGTATATATATATATATATATATGTGTAAAAATCATTGACTCTTTTGACATAAAATAATTAAGGTTGATCATTTTTCAATGATTTGAATCTTAAAAAAAAAAAGAAAGAAATAGAATAAGTAATTAATATGTATATATATATATATACATACATTATGTATTAAATATACAATATGCATGTCATTTGCTTATCACTTAAACGATCTTTCGAAGGAGGATAAACTGTTCCTCAGGAACTTTATTTAGATAAAACTTTTATAATTTTTATATAATCTAACGAAGTTCCAAGGTAAACGGTAATACAAATTCGAAGATATTAATCAAGGAAAATAATAAAAAGAAAAAGGTAGGAAAATGAAGAGAAAGTAAAACAAAATTGAAAACGAAAAAGAATAGAAAAGAAAAAATATCGACGATCAAATATGTTAGTAATCGTCCCCGTTGAAATGATTGCATATAGCTCTGGATGTCGTTCTTTATGGAGCGCACTTCATGGGCATGAAGCTGGCCGGAATGATCTTCATTGCTGTCGGCTTCTTTCTCGTGATGTTCCCAGACAACTGGCCCGATTACATAACAAGACTCCTTCGGTATGCACACTATGACATTTTTTATTATAAAGCAAATTATGTGGTATGCACTTTATTATTAACAAAAGTATATATTCAATTTTCTTTAATTATGTTTAATTATTATTACTATTATTATTATTAGCATTTAGTTTTTGATCTTTTAGTGATCTTTTTCTCTATCTATCTATCTATCTATCTTATTTATATAATTTATATATATATATATATATATATATATATATATATATAAAATATATGTGCAAGTATTATATATCAAATGATAGATATATAGATATAAGCACAAAAATATTGCCCACGTATGTGCACATACACCACACATTTATATTCTTGCAAGAATATGATATTGTTATTTTTGTTTAACTATTCTTTAGCACTTAGAGGATAAGAATGTAGTCTTTCACTTAAGTAGAATATGCTTTGTATTTATAATGGATTGCCTCATAGGAATATTCTCTATCTATCTATTTATCTATCTATCTATCTATCTATCTATCTATCTATCTATCTATCTGTCTATCTGTCTATCTATTTATCTTCTTCTTTTTCTTCCTTAAAACGCGTCTGTATTATAAATATTTAATGTGAAAAAGGCATTCTTTCTCCTTTATTATCAAAAAGTCGATTTAAGCCATAATGAATATATATATTTCATAAAATGTTCTTGTAATTTTATCGAACGTTAATCAATATATTATTATCATTAATAATCACGCGGAAACGAGGTGAAATCAAATTGAATTAATATTTTACAAAGTGTTAAGGTCATTTTCACTTGACAACAATTTTCAAATCATTCTCTTATATTATACGTTAATGTATTGACAAGAAGAAAAAGAAAAATAATGAGAAATTATCTAATTTTTTTTTTTCTTTTTTTTTTTTTTTTTTAAACGCGATGAATTATTTACAAAAATCAATCGAGTCAAGCATTAAAGTTTTAGAGATTTTCTTTCGCATGTAGAACCAATTTGCGCATCCGTCGGACATTTTTAGGATGTTTAAAAAAACCAAGCATTGGTATTGTTTTACAGGATGCCCGGAATATGCAACAGATTTAAAGTGTAGTTTAAAAAAAAAAAAAAAAAAAAAAAAAAAAAAAGAAAAGAAAAAAAAAGACAGAAAAGAAAATAATAATAATACAATAAAAAGAGAGAGAGATAATGTATTTTAAGCATTATTGATGATCATTGATCATATAACTATGCGATGAAATAATATATTTCTTTTTTTATAATTACCTTAGACGACACCACCTCATAGATTAAAGTATTCGATTTTTTTTTTTCTCTATAAATTTTCTCTTTTTTTTTTCTTCCTTTCTTTCTTCTTTTTTTTTTCTTTTTTTTTTCCTTTCTTCTTTCTTAATATTCTCTATACAGTTATCACGTTAGAAATAAAATCTTATATCGTGTTATATAAAATTTCTTTATGTACATTATATATATATATATATATATATATATATATATATATAAATATATGTATATGAATATATAAATAATCTTTACATTATATTCGATAAGTCTTGCAAATATATTCAAGAGTTAACATTAATAATACGTACATATATATGTATATATATATATATATATATATATACATATATATATATATATATATATATATATATATATATATATATATACATTGTATTGACGAATGAATTGTCGAATTATTGATTAAGAAAAAAAAAAAAAAGAAAGAGAAAAGAAAAATAATTGAAAGAAATTAGAATATTATAGTAAAAAAAAAAGACAAAAAAAAAGAAAGAAAGAAAGGAAAAAAGAAAAAAAGAAATACGTCTGCCGAGTAAACTTCCAATTAATTCTCCTAGCTAGCTAATTGAACCACTTTTGAATTGCGATTAACAACAATGAGAAAAAAATAATTTGTCTCGAATGTATAACGAGTCTGAAAAATAAAATGAAAAGGAGTCAAGAGTTCACCCTTCCTTCCAGCATAAAAAAAAAAAAAAAAAAAAAAGAAAAAGAAAAAAGAAAAAAGAAATAAGTACAGTCAAACGTATCAAAGATAGGATATACTTATATGCGCGAGTATTAAAATAATAGAGAGATCTTTTATTTTACACAACGATATAATTATTTCTTTCCCGTTTTAATATTAATTATTAATTAAAAAAAAAAAAAATATATATATATATGTATATATATATGTATATATATACATATATATATATATATATAACACACAAGCCGAATTGCTTGTTATCGCTTAAATGTGTTATGTGTGAATCGACATCGACACTTCATCGCTCGCTTCCCAACTATCAGGATCCATTATATGCTGTTACAGAAACATAGTCCTCATGAGTCACAATACAAGGTAAGAAAATACATAATCGCCTAATAACGTCTCTAGCTATATTGGCAATACTGAAAATTCATTTTCATTTTGACTAGATGTATATATGTATATATGTATATATGCATATATATGTATATATGTGTGTGTATGTATATAATTCCTGGAAAAAGAAAATTTATTAATAACATAATTAATATTTGCAAGAGATACGTATAAACCAAAAAAAAAAAAAAAAAAGAGAAATTGTTATACCTTTATCAAAATGATTTTTATAATTTGTGAACGAGATTTGTCGTAAATCATCTCGAAAAAGAAATGATCGATGAAGTTATGTTTGTTTTGGTAAAAGGAGACAATTTTTTTTCTCTTTTTTTTTCTTCGTTTTCGTTCTTCTTTTTTTCTTTTTGTTTTTTCTTTTTTTTTTTTTTTTTTATTTTCATCATTAAACATTTCCTTATCGAAGCAACGAATGAATTTTCTGTATAGTACACAAGCAAGGACAATATAAATGGCGGCATGATTTATCCTTTTGATTTAAAAATTTTGTAAAAATCTCTTCGTACACGTAATGATACGTGCTGCTTGTGCATATGTCTGTCTGTCTATCTGTGTGTGTGTGTGTGTGTGTGTGTGTGTGTGTATGTATGTGTGTGTATATATCTCTGTGCATGTGCTTCCTCCAAAAGAAAATCAATTAGCATAATCTATCTCTCCTCTCTCTCTGTTTCTCTTTCTGTTTCTATCTTTCTCTCTTATTCACACTTTTCTCTGTTCACTATTATTCTTTTGACACAAATCAATCGAGCAATCACAAATTACTATAGCTTTAACTGATAGCTCCATTCACACGCTTAATCGATTAATTAATACATTACATAAATACATAAATACATATATATCATTTTTTAATACTGAGTTATATTATAACGATGTTTGTCCATTAGCAATATTAATTAATTAATTAAATATAATATATAACTTTTTGTTTCTCTCTTTCTTTTTCATTTTTTTCTTTTCTTATTCTTTTTTTCCTTTTTTCTTTTTTCTTTTCTTTTCTTT
>NC_062211.1:1830485-1877985 GCF_912470025.1 Vespa velutina
CTTATATTTAAATTACAATACAAAGACGCGATATATAATATGAATATACAATATATCTTATTAATTTTCACAACGAATGTTATAGAACACATTCAACATTAGTAAGTATTGCTCGGATATCTTCAATGAAAATAATATTAATGTATTAAGCAGCTAGAAAACAAAAAAAAAAAGAAAACGACAAACAAACAAACAAACAAACAAACAAACGAACAAACAAGAAAAAACGCTTTGGCTCCTCTTTATCCCAATAATGCTGTCTTTATTGATATTGTATTTGTTTAATTAAATAAAAGGGGTAGAGAAAGGGATGGGATTAGAGTGAGGTGGGGGATAAAGATGATATAGTTATCCCTCCCTACTCCTCCCCACTCTTCTCTTCGTCGTTACCCCTATCGCGAATATAATTTCAATCAAGATTTATAATATCGAAAGTGTGAACAAAAAATCTGGGGTATGTATCAGAATGATCGAGTTACATTGTAAAATTCATGTATTTTTGATGAATTAGATTTTTCTTCAAGTCCGGCATCCTCCTACCCCTGTAGCAGTAATTAGAGAGTGCAATATGTTTGTTTTTTTAAAAATAATATTATCCCTTATATTCGTATTTTTCTTCTACTTATTCTTTTTCCTTTTCTTTTATTTTCTTTTCTGTTTTTTCTTTCTTTCTTTCTTTTTTTTTTTTTTTTTTTTTTTTTTTTTTTTCTTGAATGTTACATGCATACTTTACTTACACATTTATAGATATGGAATGAAGCATCGTGAGGTTTGATGATATTCGATTTAATCTAAATGTATCGATGAACGATGATATAAATACGTGTAATCCCGATAAACGTTGCCCTCCTTTTTTTTTTTTCTTCTTCTTTTTCTTCTTCTTCTCTTTTTTATATACTTTCATCAATTATAGAGCCACTTTGTATATATATATATATATATATATATATATATATATACAAAGAGAGAAAGAGAGAGAGAGAGAGAGAGATAAGAAGAAAACAATGGGCAACTAAATGAAAATTAAATTCATGTAACAATATCATCGTTCTTCATTATTGTAGATACAATACAAAAATAGAAACTTTCTGCATTTGTAGTAATAGTAGTAGTATGTATTCAACTACTACTAGTTTTTACGAGTTATCGTCGACGTTAAAATAATAACTTCTTATATTTTTCTTTTTTTCCTCCTTTTCTTAAAAAATAATCCCCGACAATAAATATCCTCGCAGAATGTTTCGTCATTGTAGTGTGATCTACCATCACGTTATCTGCAATTATTTCGAAGCTCTTTTGAAGCGGTAAAAAAAGAAAAAAAAAGAAAAAAAAGAAGAAAAAAAAAAAGAAAGAAAAAAAAAGACAAGACAAGAAAAAAATGATTGCAATGTGATATGGATTGCATGAGTTCAATTCGCTATCTGTATATATAAATAGATTGATAATGGCTAATCAAGATTGACCCTGTTCGCAGATGGAGTAGAAGACATAGGCACGGTATGCCTGGCGGTACATCCCGCGATGTGATAGATTATCGTACGGGATATATAAAGTCTCATCTACGTTCGCCATCGGGAAGGGTTCGGTGACTAATTGTAAGCATTTTCTGATTTACAAAAGCTTTTACCGAGCTCGAAGTTTCGATCATCGAAATTCTCACGAAGGTATTGTGAACGCAATAACGTTATGATTAGAGAAAAAGATTAAAAACAAAAAAAAAAGAAAAAAAAAAAAAAAGAAAAATTTGATTTAGCGATAAGATTTATAACACACAAATCGTCGTATATATATATATATATATATATATATATATATATATATATATATATATATATATATATATATGTATATATATACATAGATATATATATATGTATATATATATATATAGATACATACGTGAGAGTTCCAAATAACTTAAATTTAACTTATCCTTCTAAGTTTTTCTTTCCGTTTCGAAAGAAAAAGCACAAGGCTTTTATTAGACGCACTATCCTTTCGTATACACAAATGTTAAATATCGAATGATCTGTCCGCTCTCTTGTTATTGTATTCTTTCATTTAAATACATTGATATTATTCTATTAATTCTTTTTAGTATCGATAAAGAAGAAAAAAAAAAAAGAGAGAGAGAGAAAGAAAGATAGAAGCAATAAGAATTTTTTCAATTTTTCTCATATATCATTGCAACAATTTTTCAATTTTTCAAATCATTGCAATTTTTCAATCATTGCAATTAATTTCCTCGTTACACTTTACACGATTGCTTATCGTCTAATCAAGTACTAGTATCGAAACATGTATGATTACATGAATCTTATGATCTCCTAAAATGCCTTCTTTCTGAAAAGAAAAACTGTATAATACATAGTATATATAACGTCAATAATTATTTTTTTTTTTCAGATAACAATATAAAGTTGATTTGTTAATTATGAAAATAACATTGAAGATAGTTTGATTTAAATTATTCATAAAAGAAAAAGAAAAACAAAACATTCATATAATAAATTGATATCCATTGATCAAAAATATCTATGATATTCATTGATTAATTGGATAACGAGTACAAAACATATCTTTTATTTCAGTATATATTCTATATTGATACTTCAATGATATTTACTCTTTATATTCTTTATTCCTTTGTAATTATGATTTCTAATACCTAATATATATGATAATAATTTGAAAAATATAATGAAATAATTTTATTATAGTACATTTCTTATTTTAATACTTTTATTAGCATTGTTGCGTCATTATAGATCAAAGGTGACCAAGTTTTATTAATTAGTATATATATATATATATATATATATATATATATATATATATATATATATATATATATTAAAATATCCAATGATAATAAATATTAATTTTATCCTTTTGAGAAGAAGCATTGATGTAGCATTGATGTTAATTACAATTTCTAGTTCGGTCGCCTTTATTAATATTGAGGCAAAAATTGTGCTTTCTATATACCTGCAGTAAAAAAAAAAGGACAATCAATTACAAGTGAAGTATCTTTTTTAAATATACTATTTATATTTCACATCACTTTATAAATTATTAGAAAGTATCATTGTTTAATATAAAATGATCACATTTAGACACAATTCATTAATACCATTACATAATTAGGAAAAGAATTGAAAGGGAGTTTCTTAAAATTTATTGTTACTATTAATCATATTTATAGTTAAGTCGAATTAGTCTGTTGTAATGAATTGTAATTAAATATTATAATGAGGATAAATATAGCAATTACAGGGTCGACAATTCTATATTAATTAAAATATAGATCTCATTCCTAATGTTCTATTAATTATGGATTTTGCAATGGATTAAATACAAACTTATTGACTGAAAAATGATTAGTCAATAGATATGAGATTTATATAGTATTTAACATATTGAATTTGAAATTGAACAAAAATAAAAAGAGAATATTTCTTAAATTATCAATTTGTACTATCTTGAAGTATGAAAATCAAAGTTGAATCATTTAAAGTTTTTATGAAATATATATATAAAAATATAGCGTTTAAATTATATAAGATTCTTTAATATCTGTTAGTACGATTATTAAATTTATAATTGGTACGTTGTGCGCTTAGAGAATTTAATTAAATATTTAAATATCATCAAAAGCAATAGCTCATCTTACATATAAATAAAAATTTGGATGATATATTGTGGCACTTCGTTAAACAAATATATTTATTATTAAAAAATAATTTCTCTTCTCAGATGTTATTATAAATTATACAAGAAATGCTTTATTCTGAACATTACTATTAAACTTTGCAATAATTAAAAAATTCACTGATACCAAATTACACAGTTACCTGATTAAACATTACTTTATCACACATTATCACATTATATATATATATATATGCAGATATTCAATACACTGCTCTTTAGAGCATGTTTTTTGACTGATTAAGTTATTTCACATTAGATGTCAATTACAGAGAATAATTAGTAATAAGTATTGCATATTTAAGAAACTAATAATGTTTATAATAGTTTAATATTACTTGATATATATATATATATATATAATATATCATTTAGTTTAAACAGATAATAATAATAATAATAATAATAATAATAATAATAATAATAATAATAATAAATTTAATTTATTAATAAGAAATGAGAGAACAATTTATTAATTTGTGCATTTTGTGTGCATGTGTATATAGAAAAAAATCAAAAATTCTTAAAATGCAAAACAAAAAACTTGAGAGATATTTAATCATACCTTAAAGATTTTAGTACGCTTATTTAACAATTTTTCGAATCGGATGAATGGGATGATTCATATCAGATAAATCAGGTGGATTTTTTTCGTAATAACTTATTTCCTTCATACCACCCTCTGCAATTTTCCACAATTCTGGATAAGATTGTTTAAAATGACTATACCATTTCTCCACGTAAGGCCATTGGTCCAACTTGAAAGAAATTGCCTCCAGACACATTGTACTCGTGATCAATGGAAAATCCGCAATAGTTAAATGATCTATTAACAAATAGTGATAGCAATATAATTTAAATAATTATTTTTAGTTCATACTTATTTTATGTTCCATAATATAAATTATAAGATAGCATGTATGATACTTTATATATATATATATAAAGTATATGTGTGTATAAAGTATATATAAAATATAAATATATATACATACATAGAAAGTTAGTATTTACTTACTACCAGCAGCATATATTGTATTTTCACGTTGTAAATAAGTATTGAAAATATCCAAAGACATTTTCACTTTCTTCAAGCCCAATGGAGTTCTTTTATAGTCAAAAAATATAGGTGCCATCTATATGATATAAAAATAAAATTATAATTAAGAGTATTTAATTAACAATAAGTATATAGTAATGTAAATATGTAATTTTATCTTACCACGTATTCCGAAATATTACGATAATAATAAGCAAGATTGAAACAAAGACGATGATTAACAATAGCACGTTCTCTTGGATCCTTTGGATATAATGTTCCGGATACGTCATACTTATCGCCAAGATATTGTAAAATGGCATTGCTGTAAAAAAAAAAAAAAAAAAAAAAAAAAAAAAAAGAAAAGGAAAAAAAAAAGAAAGATTCGTTTACTTCAAATGAATCTTATCAACCTTATATAAATCTATATTATTTATATAATATAAACCTTTCTCCCATTATAAGGTCATCGTCAACCAAAACAGGTATTTCTTTTTGAGGATTAAGCTGAAATAATGGTAAATTATTGAATGTCTTTATTGTTATTAAATGTATCGTTTAATCATAACATTACCTTCTCATATTCTTCAGTCATATGATCCCCTTTACCAAAATCTACATCAATCAATTCATAATTAATTTTTAAAACCTTCAGTGCCTGACGACATGCGAGAGATGGTGGACCATCGGATACAGAATACAGTTTCATTGCTAAAATCAAATATAAATAAATTAATAAATATATATAAATATATATATATATATAGGATATTTTTCGTAACTCTACCTAAAGGATACAAATTAATTTAACCCGGGACTATTTACTTTTGATTGTTAAGGATTTTATTGACAAAGATATTATAATAGGATATTACAACTCTTTACTTTTTCTTTGAACTATTCAAAATTTGATCCATTTAGGATCTTTTATTTGTTATTCCTCGCTTAGAATAGTCTATTAAAGACTTTTCCTCCTTTTTCTCACATACACTCTGTAGCCTTTCTCATCCCCACTCCACATTCATACATATGTGTTTGATCATTCTTATCGTTCTTTGTAATATTTGTTATTTTCTTGCTTAACTCATTCACGTTCCATTTTCATCTTATTTTCACTTTCAATATCTCAGCTCCCTTATCTTCCTTCCATAAGCAAACATACCTTACAAAGAATAGATCATATTCTGTTTGACTGTTAACAAATTTGTCTTGTACACACACATACACATACATACATACAATTAATGCTTAGAATCTTTCATACCACAATGTATTAATGGAAAAATAATATTAATTGAAATAATGGAATATATGTTACCATAAATTCTTAATGAAGCCGTAAAACGTTAACAGAAAGTTTTGAAGCCTATACTGAACATCTACAGTCAATGCGTTTCAAGATATATTGGAATACCTTTCACTTGTATCTCTTTAAATATTCAAGGACTTTACATCAGTATAGTATAAGAAATCTTACATAATAAAGACCTATTTCCATAATGAATACGTATAAATGAATAAATAATATTAATCCAAACAATAATTAATATAATTTAAATGTCTCTTTAAAGATTCATTTTATAAATATGAGATTTTATTTCCTTTTAGGCAGTTGTTTACATAGACGTTTCAATTAATATTATTTATTAAACCTATAGGAGTTATATAAAAAAAAAAAAAAAAAAAAAAAAAAAAAAAAAACAAAAATAATCAAACATTTCTAATCATACAAATTTGTATTTGATCTTAATTTAATGTTTATCCAGTTACAAGTTATATTCCATATGTAACTCAATAAATGTCTTATCATAAAAAGTGGGAATGAAGAATATGGAATATATCTATTAAGAAGTTAATTATATAATTCAACATTTAATAACAATCAGATATTTAATTTCTTATAACTACTTCTCATTACATTGAAGTAACTTACACAATGGATGTCTGTGAAGAATGACCTAAAAATTATTTTATTTTTGATTTATTAACACGATTATATATACATCGACAATATTTTCATTCCTAATAAAAGATTTTTTGATACTCTATTGACAAGATTTAATAAACGTAACTAACTTGGTTTTAAATTGGTATTTTTGTTTTTTGTTCTTCCCCGATGTTATAATCAAATATAAGATTATACTTTAAAACAAGAAACTTAAATTTAGATCAATGTATATATACACTTAAATACATATGTGTTCACTACACATAATATACAAATTATTATGCACATATAAAATAAATACGAATGATTGCACAAATTATATATTTTACTGATAATAAACTTTTTTTTTTTTAATTTGATTTCTTTGCGTTAAGCGATAAAAAAAAGAAGAAAAAAAAAAGGAAAGAAAAAAAAAAAAAAGAGAATTGTTTCAAAAAATCAAACCTTGCATTATTCTACTAGCACACAAAAAAAATGATCTGTTATAATAATTTAAAGATATAATCAGCTATACATTTAATATCATATTTTTAATGTGTCATCAATTATTAGTCGCTCACAACAATTAATAGAATGAATTAAGAAATTGAATTTTTTAAGAAAAAAAAAAAAAAAAAAAAAATTATATATATATATGTATATAAATAATATCAAAAACACATATTTACCTAGAAAGAGAGAAAAAAAAAACGTTATTTCGTTCCTGTTTTCTCGTACGCATTTAATACAACAGAATATCTATATTTATATATTAATTGGCTGGAGAGATGACTATATGCAATTTAAGTATATCTTTATTGGGCCCAACTAAGAATGGAGATACTGTATTTTCTGTTACAGAACCTTGTTGTGGATTAAGTTCTTCGAATGGTAATAAATCATCCAGATTGAGTACTCGTTCTTTTTTACTAAATCTATGTATTATTTCTGTCACTCTTGCAATATGTTCAACTCCATCTTGGAGTCCATATATCAGAACACCTATTTTTACTCTCATATCAGTATCACTATTAACCGGAGGTTCCTTACAAGTTAAAGACAATCTAACAGAACGTTTAACGTGTTCAGGCATTTCTACGGTCCCTTGCCAAACAATAAGGAAAAACTTTTTAAACCAAACACCTTTTGGATAAATATCTACGACCCATTCGCATGCCTTATCGCCAGCATATTCTGCAAGACAGGAATGACTTGAGAACACAAGCGTTCTTGTATGATAAGAAGGCAATCCATGAAAATTTTCTATTGTAAGTAAAGAACTACACGTGTCCACTGTATAAAGCCTTGGCTCAAATAATAATGCACCATCTTCCTCGTTTAAACAAACCTCCTTCACTCTCTCAATTTGTCCAGAATGAAAGGACATTCCGATGGACATACGTTCTACAAAAAATTCTTTGTACTTTTTCGTTAATGGTGATAAAAGTAATTCTGCCAGTTGTCTAGGAGACATCATTGGAAATCTAACAGGTGACATAACAGCTACTACTAATTGCTTTAATGTTGCCTCCAATTCATCAGGCAATAATTGAGTTTTTAATCTATTTGCCTGATGATCCAACCATGATTCCAGGCACTTATAAAGTGTCATCTCATCTTTTATAACTAAACTACTTTGATGTAACAACGACACTAATATGTCCAAATCAAAATTTCCAAAGTCTGATGTTTTGGCCACTAATTCTAAATTCCATTTAATAAAATTTTGACATGATTGAGTAATATCGTGGTGACCACAATTAGAAGTATATTGTAACCATGATACTAATGTACCATGTATAGCAGCCAAAGCAATATGATCTTGCATATAGTCAAGGCACAACGATATTAAATCTTTAACATTATATTTATCTGCTAATGATAAGATTGGGAGAACGACTCCGTGATTAATTCTTATCTGACCGGTATAAAAGTATCGCAAAAATTCACTAAATATTGGAGCACACTGAGGAGTTTCTTGCAATGTTACTCTACTTTCTTGAGATTCGCTCCATTGTGGACTCATTAACATTACCTAAAATTTAATAATTGTATTAATTCCATCAGATTATAATAATATAATATCACTAATAAACAAATTATATATATTTATATTTATATATTATAAATTATATATATATATATATATATATATATATATTTACTTGGAAAACATCACTAGAAGCACAAAGGATAAGACGATGTGCTGGGTATTCTACTCCATCGACAACCAAACAGATATCATTCATAAGACGTTCCGCATATAATGTAGCTATCTTTAATAAAACTGTTCTTGAATTGTCCACCTAATATAACAAATAAGAATTAGAAAGAAAGCGAAAAAAAAAAAATTATTATAAATAAAAATAGATAAATTAGAAAATCTATTGACCTCTATAGAGTCAGAACCTTCAGATTCTTCTTTAATCTCACTAATAGTGAGACCATCATTATCCTTAATTGAATCCATATTTGAAGAACCTGTCATCCACCTAAATGTACTACGTAACATCTGCACATGTCTCCTCACTGTTATTTAGTATTTGTTATTATATTTATATTATTAAATATTTCAATCAATGAAACAAGTCTTTTTTTCCATATAAAGTGTTCGCATCGTTTAACTGCATCTATATATGTAAATAGATATGTCGGTTTTGTTATTTTCTTTTTTTTCCTTAATTTTTTTTTCCTTTTTTTTTTTTTTTTTTTTTTTTTTTTTTTTTTTTATACGCATAAAAATCATTAAAAAAGCGTTAAAATTTAATATACTTTCGAAACTTTGATTAATAAATTTTCAAACTTACTGTCTTTCAATTTAAACGCATCATGTCAATCTCTACTTTCTTTGATGTTCGATCAGGATTTTTTTTTTTCTTGTCCTTATATTTGCCCTTCTAAAATATTATTTTCCGTTATATTTATTTTATCTTCTTGACAAAATATAACGTCGTTATACGAACAACTTCACGATCAAAGACAATACAAGAGACACCAAAATTATAATGAATTTGTTCAGATTTATTACGTCTTTGTGTTGATAATTCGTTTGATAGGTGAGAGCGATTAAAATACGTTCGATGCTAACAACTGCGCCATCTAGAATTAAATCCAATCATCTGATTGGTCAAATTCATCGGATTGGTCAAATTCAATCTTTTTTATCTTTTGTAACGAGCGTAAATTTTTAAATTATTTAATAATTAACTTCGTGGTTGAAGGTGTTTGTTTTAGAAATAAAAAAAGAGAAAAAAGAAAAATACATTGTTTAAAAATATTACATTTCAAGTATACATTATTATAAAGTCAATACAATTTCTAGTATCGTTAACAAATTAATAGTTCTCTTTTTTTTTTTTTTTCTTTTTTTTTTTTCTTAAAACGTGTTCAGTTTGAATTTGAAATTTGTTTGTTGTACTTGTTGTTTTAGTGATGAAACAGTGATAAAATGGCTTTGTGGAATAATGTTTTATCGGGTTTCGATACGGAAGATGAAACTATTAATTTTGGAACGAGAATTGTTATAGAAAGTAAAACATCTATTTATGAAACTGTCACACTTGCAACCGTACAAGCGGATGGAGAAGTATGATGTGATATCGTTAAATTTTATTTATTAAATACTTTTTAAGAAATAATTATTATAAATTTTGTTTCTTTCATAAGGTCAAAAATAAACCAAACATTCAAGGTTCTCTTCAACGTACTAAATTGTGTATAGCAATTGATAAATCCATTACAATATTTGAAGATGAAACATGCATAAATATATTATTAAGTATAGGTTTCGATTCCTTAATAACATGTTATTGTATATCAAGGAACGAAGAATATTTATATGTTGTATTGAAAAATGGAATGTTATATTGTTTACATTTATCAGATAATAGTGGGGTTATTTTTTCTATGTGAGTAAGCTATATATATATATATATATATATATATATATATATGAAATAATATGAAAAGAAAATTTTATAGATATAAGTTATACTTTAATTAATATTTTTAAAATAATCAATATAAATTGAATTTATTTGTTTTTCTTTTAGAAATATATTTGATCTTACAAATGATTATTTTAATATTATGAAAATATTTATAGAGAAAGAAAATAATGATTTAACTGAAATTATTCTTATCAATGGAAAAGGTGCTATTTATAGGTATAAGCTACTTTAAAATAATTCTTTGATTGTATAATTTGAAACATTTACAAAATTTAATTTCATCTTAATCATAATATTATATTAATTATTATATAAATATTTCAGAGTTACTTTATTTTCTGTTGAAAAATTCATTTCTACTGATATTGAAAATGATGATTTATTACAGAAAGAATTTAAAGAAAATATACAATGTATAATGGTATTTGAAGGATTTGAAAAAAATGAGGTAATGTAAAAGATATTTAATCGATATAATTAAATATTTCAAATATTATGTTATTATTTTGTAAATAATTTTAATTTTTAGGAATTATTTACCGTAGCTGTAATACCAGATAATTCAAGTATAATTCTCATAGGGAAAAATACTTGTTTTGTTTGGCCAAGTAAAAATTCCTGTAATCTAAGTGCTTTGTCATATGGTTATAAAAAAGTCCAAATTTTTAAAAATCTCAAGTAAGTCTTATATAAATTTTTTAAAATTTCAAATTTCAATTAATTATATTTATTTTATAATATTTCTTTTTATATATTTATATATATATATATATATATATATATGTATATATATTTCAGTGCAATGTTATGTTTACATACAGATAAATCTATGAGTATAGTATGTACTAGAACATTAATTGGTAAAATGGTTTACAACGAACCAATTATAGATTTTATGATAATTAATGATGAAAGCAATAATCATTCTGAAATTTTATTTCTATTAGAAAATGGAAATAATGATATGTTTACTTTACGTTTGGTTTCTTTTCCTGGTAAATGTTTTCTTCTTTTTTTTTTTTTTTTTTTTTTTTTTTATGGTTAAAAGCAACATTCTGGATGTTAATTGATGTAAACTTCTATTATACAATTTCAGAATTTGAGCAAAAATTTCAAATAAATGTACCTACAACTACGAATTTGGTAGATACTTTAAATTCGTCCATTGGATCGATATTATTCATAGAAGGGATTATTAAGAGCACAAATATAAATACAATTAGAATAAAAAGTATAATAGAAAGTGCTCCAAATTTTCGCTTAGAAAGATTATTAAAAAGAAGACAATTTAAAGAAGCAGAAATGTTTGCAAAAAAATTCAATCTATCTTTGGAAAGTATTCACATATCAAAAGCAATATTATTCACTGAACAGCTTAGTCCTTGGGCTAAGGAAACATCAGGTTTAATTAATTTAGATATTTTAATAAACACATTAAATGAAATAAGTGATATGAAATTTGTAATTAATTGTTGTACAAATGTTATTATGTTTGATTATAAGCAGATGAAAAAATTACTTTTATATGCAAGACAAAGAATTATTGATAATAGTAAGGTAATCATTTATAAGTTACAATAATTAAAAGAAATATAGTTTTGCAGTTTTTATACTTTATTAGAATATTAAAATATTTCTGTTTGTAGGATAATATGAACATGATACAAAATGAACAATTAAATCTTCTTAGATCTATAAATACTGCCATTCATAAATTAGAAACTTTTGAAATACTTTATGAAACTTTAGTGGCTAATGAATATACACCCGATCAAACTTTAAATGAATGGATACGATTTTCACGAGCTGATTTATTAGAAGAATGTAAAATTCGTTTGGATATGGTAAGCTAATAAATTATTTTCATAATTTATATTATTTAAATAATGCGTATAAAAGAAAGAAACAAAGAAAAAAAAATACAAATACGTTTATACACAGGGAGAACTCGAAGCAGCTGCTTTGATCTGGTCTAGACATTTACCGGACATAGAAAAAAATTTATCAATTGAAACTGTACAAGATATTTTAAAAACTATATCGGATAAAATTTCTCTAACAGTTCTATGGCCATGGTTATCAAATTTTGTACCATCTATATTATCTTTATTACCTGAGGTGATAAATGATATTATTACTTGGGGTTGTAAAAAAATAAAATCTTTGGAAAATTTTCAATCCGAATTATGGCCACAAATAGGGATTGACTTTGCCACGAAATTTTTAACTTTGTTAAAATTTGATAAAAATTCACCGTTATATTTTTATAAAGAAAATATCAATGAAAGTTCAACTTTTAAATTATTCATGAATATAATTCAAGCCTTACACGATTTAAAACAATTGAAAATTGATCATAGGTAAGTTATCGTTAATAAAATTAAAAAAAATATATATATATATATAAATATACATTATTAAAACATTGTTTACACACAGGATAAAGATATCTATTAATTCTTACATCGGTGAGCCAATAGATGTAATATATTTGTTATTAAATAAAATACCTATTGAAGGTATTCACGAATTGATAGAAAAATTTTTGAGACAATATATACTTAATCATTCTTTAGAAAATGATCTCGTCTTTTCATCATACATTCAAGTATATATTATTATATTATATTATTTATAAGTATAAAAGTAATATTGAAAAATCATTTAATATCATATAATATTTAAATATTATATAGAAACTTATATATAATTCGAAAGATTGGTGGTCATGGGAAGAAGCTCCATGGGAGAGAAGAATTGCTATTATTATCATGTTTATACATAATATACAGGTGAACTAATTATAATAAAAAAAAAAATATATATATATATACATATATACATATATTATATTAGAAAATTATATGTTATAGAATCGACTTAAGCTAACTCTAGAAATATTAAAGAAAGCATCTATTCCATGGAGTTCAACTATATCTCAATTAGCAGAAATGAGTATAAAATTTGAACATCCTTTATCTACAAAAATTAAAATTGAACGTGATTATATACCAATAAAATTTATACTGAAGAAATATGGCTACGCAAACACTGGCATAAATGATGTTAGTAAGGAATATTATATTGTAATAAAAAGTTATAAAATTTTACAATTATATTTATGTTTTATTTTTTTTTTTTTTTTTTTTTTTTTTTTTTTTTTTTTTTTAGAAATTAATATTTTTTATCATTAAACAAAATCGTAAAGAAATGTTAAATGATCTATACGAATTAACTAAGAATAATTTATTATTAAGAAAGAAAGCATTTTCTTCTTGCATTAATTATTATTTGACGCGAGGGTAAGTTTTTGTAAAAAAATTATTGTTAAAATTTATTAACTCATTAATTTTTTTATATTTTTAATATTAATCCATTTAATCATTTTACAGAAATTTTGAGATAACATTTCAAGTTTTAAACAATTTGGAAGATGACATTGCCCTTTATTGCTATGAACAAATTGTTAATTATATTGTTTCTAGTTTTACCTTAAAGGTATTTATATTTAAGAGTTAAAATTATTTTTTTAAGAAATATGTTTTTTTTTCTACCACACACACACACGCGCGCGTGCGCGCGCGCACACACAATGACATTTTTTTATAAAAATTATTTTTGATTTAGGACATTCCTGAATCTATTGAATATTATTTCGAATGCTTAAGTTGGATTAACACAAAATTACAAGATATGTTAACAAAATCTAAAATTCAACAATACTATTACAATGGCATTGTAAATAGAATTAATGCTGTTAAAAATTTATATCAAATTAAGAAAGAATTCAATGTTATTATTCCACTTGATAAATTATATATTGGAAAGAATGAAATATTACAGATTTGTATTACAAATTTGAGCCGTGGTAAGAGATTATTTTATAAAATAATATAGTTATTTAGGAAACAGATATAATAATAATAATATATATATATATATACATATATATGTCGGTATTATTTATATTTAGAGTTAAAGGCACAATCTTTATCTACTTTAACTGCATATAAAAAAGCTGTTAAACTTGCAAATATTCTAAAATTACCAAGATTAAAGATTATCTCTATATTATTAGAAGATACAAAAAATCTTGACATATTAAAACATTTAACAGGGTAAGTTTACATAATATTTAGGGTATAATTAACACACACACACACACGTACATATATATATATATTTCTTTTTTATTTTTTAGATTTGAAAAATCTGATATTGACATAATGGCAAATGAGTGTAAATACGTGAAAGATATATGTGTATTAACTTTACACGATACAAAATTAAATGCGGAAACTGCAAATATTATCAAAAATTTATGCGCTTCTGCATTAAACTGTTGTGATAGAGGTAAATGACAAAACTTTTTTTTTTTCTTTTTTTTTCTTTTTTTTAAGAATATTATGCATTAGCCTTCAATTTCATTTTTTTGTTTTAGGTGAAATAGAATGTATGCTTAAGTGTTACAATTCAGCAGAATTATATTCTAAATCTTTAGATAAACATTACACAAGTCCTATAGACGCAAGTTCTAAAGAAATTCATAAATCACAATGGAAATTATATACAATATATAAAGATTTTGCCATATCGTTGAATCCATCATTGTTGACCGTAATAGAAGATGTATTATCTCTTGTCATTGCATATGCAGATTTCAAAACTATGTGTGAGTAATAATTTTAAATGTCAAATTTGTTTTATATTATATATATAATGTATTTATATTTTTATATTTCTTCATATAGCGTTCCAAGAAAAAACAATTAAAAAAGATTGGATACAAGAACAGGTATTTTCATTTATAATTATTTATATATTAAGTATATACTATTTCACAATAAATATACATTTTATAAACGTTATATTTTTACACAGAAAACAATAGAAGAATTGTTGAATAATCTACTTAAGAAAATAAATGAAATTAGCCTTGTACATAATGAGTATGCAGTATTTAAAATTGTTAAAACATTATACTTCAGTTTTTGTTTTTCATTAACGAAGGAACAAAATATATTAAATGAAATACAATCATTGTTATCACACATTATAAAAAGGTTATTGAAAAGAGTGATTAATGCTCCAAAATTTGATTTACAACTTGGTTTATCCTGTCTTTTTATGTTATCCGATCAAGAAGCATCTAAATGGCTTTCTATAACATCTAAATCGTAAGTATAATAATCATATAAAAAATATTTCTAAATAATATAATACGTCAACTTTATGATTACAGATTACAAGCAGATTACTCAAGACATGCTACGATTTCAATATTAGGTTACGAATATTTTTACTTACAAAGAAATCAATCACTCCTGGAATCATTTAAATGGTATAAAATGTTACATTATTGGGCACAGAGATTGTCCGCTTATTCAATAACGTACAAAGGTTTGTATATTCTTATTATTAATATTAAATAAAATATATATAAGGAATTATTCTATTTATATGAAAATATCTTTATTTATTTACAGAGATTTTTATCAGTGATAATACAGAGAAAAGACAAATATTAACACGTTTAATGAATTATAATAATAACAAGATTATTCCATTGCTACAAGATTTCTGTGAATGTTTTGGATTTGATATAGACGATTGCTTGATACTTTATTTACAAGTATTATTAAATACTTGGAATCCTACATTTACAATTTCTTTTTGTAATGGGAAGAAAGGTAAGTATTAAAATATGTTTGTGTATATTTATATTTATATTATTTATTTTTAAATTAAATATTTTATTCTAAATGTTACATTCATTTTTTTTTCTTTTTGTATATCAATCAGAATTGCAAATTGACCAAGACGAGATAAACAAATTAAGAACAAAATGTACTGTTGTGACCAAAAAAATTGTAGACAAGAGTACATTAAAGCAATGTGCTCGAAATATGTTGTCAGAAGTAAGTGTCTACTATTAAAATTTATATATAAACATATATATATATATATATCCAAAGTGTCTTATATTTATTTTTTTGTAATGCAGATTAATTTCTATCATTACGAAGCATTTATTATTTTAATGGATCTGATAGGAATAGGAACAAGTGAAACAAGAAATTATTTTTGTTTTTTGCAAAATTATACGCGATATGGGTAAATAATTTAAATACAAAACTTAGAAAATGATAAATTGTTGAATTCTGAACACATTGAAAAATTATATGTAATTTTATTTTTCTAGACAACCTACATTAATAGAACAAGAAGAATGGATGCGTCTCAATCCAGAATATAAATCATTACCTGCTATTGCAGAATATAGAATTCCTTTTTTACCAAAAATTGACATCTGGAAACTCATAAGTATGCGTGTAATATTACGTACAATAATAAATTTATAAATTATATAAATTATTATAATTCTATTACTTTTTTAATAATGTTTTTCCTTTTTTGTTATAGCATCTGAATTAAATTTGAAAACTTATGAAAAATGGTTAACCATTGCATCTATTATCAAATTAGAACCACATATAATATGTTCTGTAGCTATAAAGGAGGAAGTTATACAAGAATGGGGACCATTGAATAGCAAAAGAATTACAGAATGGTCACTTCATCCTAAAAACAATATCTTCCTTGAAAATGTATTGAAGTGTATAGAACGAATGGGACCAAATGCATTATATTATGCAACTGCTGCACTATACTATGTTGTAAATTATACACCACCTGGTATATCCAACATAACTTTATATTTATAATTATTTATAATTATTTATAACGTTTATATATATAAATGTTATTTTTAAATTAACATTTGAATCTTGAATTAACATTTAAATTCTTTAAAATTACATTTAATAGGTGCAGATCGAGTTGCCGCAATACAACAATGTTTTACATATGCGGAAACAGCAGTTCAACAATCTACAAACTTCGAAGAAGATTTGTTAGAAGTTAGTAATCTTTTTTTTTTTTTTTTGTTTCTTTTTGTCTTCGATAAAAATCATAAATATATTTGTAAAAATATTATCAATGGTATATTTCTTTTTATTGCAGAAAATACGATTTAAATATTTAAGATTTACAGCTGAACATATTTTGCGAACACATGGTTTGGGAAAAGATACTTATATTTCATTGATTTCATATCCATCTGAATTAATTAAAACATTATATATGGATGATAGTATACCATTAAGATATAGAAGCGCCATTGATCTTAGACCTGATATTAATTCGGCAGTTGATGCTTTAGGTCATCTCTTTAATTTGAATTTAGTTAAATTGCGTTTTCAATTACTTCAAGAATGGTTACATACAGATTCTGAACAGATTAAATTTGATCAAAGTTTTACAGATGTACTTTCTAATTTGACACGTTCAGACATCAGTACAGTTTCTGATAATAATTTATGCAGGTAATATATTAAATTAATATTATTTATCTCAATAATAAATTATATTGAATTATATGACAAATCTTCTTTTTTACAGAGCTTGTTATATGCTTCAACATGGAGATGTAAATTTATCAGTACATCTTTTAATAGACATAGGTTTTGGTGAAAGCAATGAAAACGATTATAGCTATGAAATGCGATATAGAGCATTAGACGTTCTGCAATCTATTATAGATCCAATAACTTTACAGCAGTTAATTAAACGAGAAATAATTACTGTTAGGTATAAGTTAATTGTACACATATAATTTTAATGTTTATATTTTTTCAACATATTATAATCTAACAATTTCATATATTTACAGGCAATATACAAAAACTTTAAAATATTTAAGCAAATTGGAAGCTTTAGGATTAGGATATAATATAATTACATTTGAAACAAGTTCTAAAAATGAACTTGTACAAATGTTATTTAATACTCAATATTATTCACGACAAGCTTTAATTTTAATTATTGAAATTTGTACGGATTACGATATAAATGATTATAACATTTGGGACAAATGCCTGACACAAATGGCTACATTACTTATGGTAAGAAATATCACATAAAATTATTATATTATTTAATTTTACAATAATATTTTTTTTTTTTTTTTTATCAAAAATGTCGTCTCTGTTAAGATAAACGAATTAATGGAAATTTTACCACGGATACGTAATATGAGCATTGTTACAACATGCAAAGGATATAAATTAGCTTGGCAAGTTGTTATAGCAGAACCATTTAGTAAAATGGATATAACACCATCATTGGAACAAATAGATACTTGTATAATGGCCTTCTGTCTTTTATATTCGTGTCCTATTACATACGAATTAAAATTTAATGATATTTTAAATTATTGTTTTCAATGTCAACAGCCACATTTAGCAATTGCATTCTTACCATATTTAGATATTGTTGATAAAAAATATGTTTTCGATCGTATCCAATCTTTTTCAAATATTCAAGATATTATCGATGATTTGAAAGATTTATCATCAAAAGGGATACTTGGAATTCCATATGTAAGTATACACGTATCATTATTATTATTGATATAATTTAAATAATAATTAAATAAACAAACAAATATATATATATATATATATATATATATATATATATATATATATATTCACTTTTTTGGATAATTAAATGTATTTACTTGAATTTTTATTTTTCAGTGTATTACAATATTAAAACAAAATGTAGAGAAAGCAGAATTTAAGTAATAATACAATCATTTATATTTTATATTAATTATATACAATATTTTATAACATTTATTTTTTTTTTTTTTTGTTTAATAAAAATCTAAATATGACATGAACAAGTGTTACATGTATATTTACTTACTAAATTTTCAATTGATTAAGGCCAATTTAACTTTTCTACGATTGTGTATAATCATCGATTAATAAATTTTTATCTTTAGATATTTTAATCCTAAGAGCACCCGATATTGGAGTAATTGATAAAATTTTAATTCGTGAAATTATAAGCTGATTTATATTTTTGTTAGGTCGATCACGGATAACATCAATTTCATCGTTAAGTTTAACCTACAATAATATATAATTTTTATAATAATTAAAATATATATACGTATAAATAATTAAAAATAATTTATACGTTCGATCTTAATCCGAATTATAATCTTTACCTCTGTAGACATTTTCAGCACTTTTTTCTCATTAATACGAATTTTACTCTCATAAAATGCAGTCTCTATATTTCTATAATCAAACGTCAACAAGAACATAATAACAAAATTATTAATTACTTCAATTAATTACTGTAGCAAATATATTACTAGAGTAATTCGAGATAACCTATATCTATAATTTTTTTTTTTTTAATTGCATATTATTATTATTATCAAAAAAATTAATTCTCTTACTTGCGTGATGTACCAATTGCATTTTTAATTATAGAATCTACACGTAAAGAATTAACTTTAATATTTGTTATTATACTTTTATTCTGTGATTCGTCTAATTCAGTATCTGATTCATCTTCCTCATCAGATTCAAAATCATCCTCTTGTACTTTCTTCCATATACAATAATAAATAACTTTTTTGGAATCATTATTAATTAAAGTAACGTATAATTATATAACGATCTTCGTAATTACCTTTACCGAATCTTTCCTTTTGTGTTTAAATCTTTTTATTATAGATAAATTAAGACCATCCTGTATAATATTATTCATCCAAATATCACGATTGACATGATAATAAAGTCTTATTTGATAATGACCAGAATAAAGCAAACGAGTGGTTTGAAAGATCGATCGTCTTGCAATAATATTATAAATCTTATTCATTGTTGAATATTTATTTATTAAAAAAAATAACACTGAATTATCTTAGGTTTAGATATTAGATACTATATATTTCTATGACTAAATATATTGTTTCACTATCTTTTTTTCTCTCTCTCTCTCTCTATGTCAATGTTTGAACATTTGCACAATATATTTTTATATATTTAAATATATACATACTCTAAAAATAATATCTATTCAAATATAACGATATAATAATCAAACAAATATAAAATAAAGGTTATATATTTTTCTTTTAAGAACGATCCTCTTAATTATTCATTCTTCACTGTGATTGGTCGATTGTTTACGACCTGAACGTATCATTTGTATGCATATGAATTATAAAAGAAAATGCATAATAAATTACAAAAGAAAAATCGTTAATTTTTCTTATCTAGCATTTACATAATTGATACATGACACTTCTATTAAAAAAAAAAAAAAAAATAAAGAATATCTCTGAAAATGAATTGAACGACATATTAATTCTACGAATCAATCAGAACTAAGGTGGGATTTTTGAATTTGATTTGACTTTGCAGTATTTTCTTTAAATTCAATAATTTGAATTAATTTATTGTTAATGTTAATATTAATGTATTATTAACTATCTATTTTTGTTTTCTTTAATTGATTAATGATGAAATTAGAAAGAAGAAGTTTATTAATAAATAAAAAGTTGTTAAGAAGGAGGGAAAAAATAACGCGGGAAATCATACGAATTTAGAGAAGAAAAATATTCATTGTAACAAATCGAGTATCATGCATTCTCGAAGGTAATGCAATTCTATATAATATGGTAATTGTGATGAGTAGTATCGTTCTTGCATCATTAACTCATGTTTATTCTAATACGTAACAAAGATAAAACTCATCGAAGATGTTTAACCAAAAAAGCATTAGAAATACACACAACAGTCTCATCTCATTTTCTATAAACTCATAGAGATCTTTGTATGTTCTCCTCTCTCGTTTCTCGATTTTTAATTTTTATTATTCATTTCAAATTAATTATTTTCTAATTATAAATTCGAACTGACGTTTATAGATTTACAATATTTATGAAAATTGCAAGAAAAAGTAATTGAAAATTTATTTCGTCCATTGTGAAGTAAATAATATATTAATAAAATTTTAATACGAATATGACAATCTTATTATTAATTTATTATTAAATAATTATAATTTAATTAAATGTGGATTATTATAATGTTTGATAATAATAACAGATAATAAAAATCGATAAAATCATATTTCATTGTCAAATATATAAAATGTTTTTACAAAA
Organism: Vespa velutina; assembly: GCF_912470025.1. Taxonomy (NCBI): domain Eukaryota; kingdom Metazoa; phylum Arthropoda; class Insecta; order Hymenoptera; family Vespidae; genus Vespa; species Vespa velutina. The sequence goes on from NC_062211.1 coordinate 1,852,148, forward strand.
TTTGAGGTTACAAATATGACAAGCTTATTAATTCATATATTATAAATATATATAAATAGATAAGAAAAAAGATGAAATTATAAATGAATTATTTTAGAATTTATCTTTAATAATTATTCTATGAAAATATTATCGTATACATTAATGTATAGTATAATATTTAAATATTGAATATAAAAAATATTTCAATATTTAAATATTCAACAGAAAAAATATTGAATCGTTTTAATCAACGATTATCGTCTAACATTATATTTCTGATACTCCAATGGAACAATGAGAATATACTTATCGTTTCGTGTTAAATAAAGTAAACACGACGATAGAATGTGTAAAGAATTCAAATGCAATGTATACATATGAAGGATATGAGTTGATAATCAATTCTTTCAGAGTTCCGATATTCAACATTCTATATAATCGGAAAATAATTTTTTTTATATTAAAATTATCGTATTACGATATTATCACGATATTTCTGAAAGAAAAAAAATAATATAATGATCGACTTGTACTTGACAAGTTCTGCCATTTTGTTTTCTTTGTTCTTTTTTTATTCTTTTTTCTTTTCCTTTTGAAAAGAAAGAATGACGTCAGAAAAGAAAAAAATAAATAGAGGAAAAGTTTATATAAATATTTACATATATTATATAAATATTTAAAGAGCCCATATCAGTTTCACAAAAATGTTTCTTTCTAACAATGAAACATTTGTAAATTTTTCCGATCGATTTATTACCGTTGATTGATATATTAAGCAAAAAAAAAATAAATAAATAAATAAATAAAATATAAAAAATAAGGAAAAAAGAAATAATGAAATAAAAAGATTTGTAGGTACAATGAAACGCGCAAGTGACTCAACTTTAAATAACATTGCAAAAATTACAAAACTGATGAAAAAATGATTAAGAAAATGGAGATTATATATTATTATAGTAGTAAGATAATCGTAATTGTACTATAAATCCTCTATTGTCTCGCCTCGAAGAACACCTTGCTGATTATATTGATTATTTAATTATTTGTCACAATTTGATATGCGTTCTTTCTAAATATATACATATATATAAAAAAAAAAAGAAAAAAATAGAAGGAAAAAGAAACAGGGAAAAAATAAATCCAAAAAATTATAATATATCGTCATGAGGATAAGTTTATTAATTTGTATTTACTTGATATTATTTATGAATCTTTTCTTATATACATTTCGAAAAATATTTTTTATTTATTTATTTATTTATTTATTAATAAATATTATTATAATATATATATATATATAAAACTTATAAAGATCTAGATATAATATTATAATAGTATTAAAAAATGATATTTGTGTAAAATATCTAAAAAAAGAAAAAAGAAAAAAAAAAGAAAAGGAAATCTCTTTTTATGAAATTTAAGAAAATAGTGTACTTGTATTTCTATATCAATTAAACAATGAATTATTATTTTGTTGATGATCTCAATCTCAAAATCATTTAGCATTGTTAATTTATAATAGTTTCAGTTATAAAATAACAAATTATTATTGACAAATCTCAAATCTTTTTCAATTTTTCATAAATGATCAAGAAGTTTTATTTGATTTATTTGTTTTAGAACGAATCGATCGAACAAAATATATATATATATATATTTATAAGATCCAAAGTGATTTATTCTACGTCATCCTGTTATGACTCACATCACGGATGTCTATGGTATTTCCCATCCCATGATTAACAATGAGATTGTACAAGAGCACACAGAAACATTAACACAATCGAATTAATTTACAAACTCTTATTGAACTAATCTACATATATTTTATTATATATGAATTTTTTTCGAATGTTTATTATTCCAAAATCATTTTTACAGTAATTGCAGAGTCATCGTCTTTCTAGAAAAAAAAAAAAAAAAAAAAACGAAGAAGAAAGAAAAAGAAAAAGAACAAAAGAGAAGAAAAAATAAAAGTCAAATTTAAAATCAACGTTAACTTGAACATTGGATCATATAATACTTAATATATACTATAATTATATATTATATATTATATATAAATTAATTATATCACGAAGAAAAATAATTATATAGAATAAAATATTATATAGATAACTTTCCTTTCTTTTTTTTTTCTTTTTTTTTTTTTTTTTTATTGATCAAAAAGTCAATGGCTATTGAATGTTAAAAAGAAAAAGAAAAAAAAAAAAAAAGAAAACTTAATATATTTCCACGAATTATTTAATTATCAAATTGACCTATAGAGATAATTAATCAAATAATTAAAATAACTATGCGGTAATATTCTTAAATATTTTTTATATGTTATACAACGGTTCTTCCCCCGCTCCCTTCCACCGTCCAACATCTCTGTAAAAGAGGAATCATTTGTTAATTATTTTTAGGATATGAAAAGGAAGGATATGAAAAATTGTCAACGTCATAAAAATGAGAAAAAGGAGACGAAGAATTGGAGGGGTCATCCCCGATGAAAATAGTAATAGATTTTTGAGGACTCATCGGATTCTTCTTTTTTCCCTCTAGGTATATTCCCTGACGTATGTATGTACGTAAATAAATACGTAAGTACATGAACATATGAGTCAGGCAAAAGATGTTGTAATCGACATAAGAAAAAAATTATTACTTTCCTCTATTTTTTCTTTGGAGAAATTTTCATTTTTCTTTTCTCTCTCTATCTCTCTCTCTCTCTCCCTCTCTCTCTCTCTCTCTCTCTCTCTTTCTCATTGAAAATAATTAATAGAAAATAATGGCAATAGTAATTTTTTCAAATGCAAATGATATAAAAAAAATGGAAAGAGATATACATTTTGACATCATCGTCATTTTATTAAAATATTAATAAAAATGATAGAATTCAATTGAAATATTAAGAATAATCTTCAAATAATATCATCAAAGTTATAATAAATATTACAAATTTTTCTTGATCGTTTTATCTTGATAAATAGCCAAAGTGGAAGTAGATAGAAAAAGATGGATAGAAATAAAAGTAGGGAGAGATAGAGATAGAGATACATAGATAGATAGATAGATAGAGAGAGAGAAAGAGAGAGAGAGAGAGAGAGAGAGAGAGAGAGAGAGAGAAAAGAAAACATTAGTAAGACTTAAGTAGATTTACTTGATCTCATCTTTTCTATCTTACGCATGCGAAGAAGAAGTAACTACTTATATACTTAAATCATTATTCGTTTGACACTCGTCAATCTGATCGACGACGAATCGTATAGTGACTCGTTCGAAGATATTTATTACCAGTGCTACCAGGTTTCCTTTTTCTTTTTTATTTTTTTTTTCTTTTTTTTTTTTTTTTTATTAGCAGTGTACTTACATATCCATTTATAAACGCAATAAATAAATTTCAAGTACAAAGGAAACGTAAATGCATCTCTACGATGTAACAGTGTTATATACTCTTTGACTTTATCGACGTTTCGGTGAAAATTCAAATTTATCTTAATTTTTCCTTCTCTCAATTTCTCTCTCTCTCTCTCTCTCTCTCTCTCTCTCTCTCTCTCTCCTGTTCATTTTTATCCCTTCTTTCTATCTCTCCCTCTCTCTCTCTCGGAAAAGAGAAAAATAAATATATCCAAACGACATTGAACTTGTTTTCAGTTGATGTTTCTTAACGAAGAGAGAGAGAGAGAGAGAGAGAGAGAGAGAGAGAGTGTGTGTGTGTGTGTATCGTAGACAATGTCTAAAAGGATTTTGTTCGATCTAAATGATCGAAATCAATGATCCAAATTACGATATAGATATCAATTGGAAAAATTATCGTACAATAAATTATTCTTTTAATCTGTGATATTAGAGAAGAAAGGATTAAAGGAGAGTTACATTGGTGCGCGTTTTTATTTATTGACGATTACTAACAATTGAACATGTGACGAAAAAGGATAATAATAATGATAACGACGACGATGATGAGGATGATGATGAGGATGATGATGATGATGATGATGATGATTATCACTGTTCTGACATTATAATATGATTTTTAGTTCTATCGGAAGTTCACTGTCCTTTTAACAAAAATTATCGTATTAAGGTAAAAAATAATGGATAATGATTTTCTTCTATCAATGTCTTTAACGATCAGTGCTTGCTCGTGTTTATACTTTTGAGTTTTATATTATTGATTTTTTTCTGTGTCTTTTTGTATATATCGGTATATGTTAGGAAAAGTAAAGAAAAAAAAAAAAAAAAAAAAAAAAAAAAAAAAAAAAAAAAAGAGAGAAAGAAATGTAGCATTTTATCGTTTAATAACAAGCGTTACTACTATCTGTTAGGGATTAAGCATACTCTTAAAATGAAACTGATCAACATCGTGGGGAAAACAAGATATTTTATTAACAAATTAAACTGTTAGAGTAACATCTAAAATTTTTTACATTCGTAAAAAATCTATTAAAATTCATATCACTAATAATTATCTAATAATCGATCTAATTGTTCGTTTATTATGTGTCTAATGTGTCTTTCTTTGATTTCTTTCAATATTATTATTGCGAAACAATTTGTTTTTTTGTCAGAAAATCTTTAGGCCATCAGGAGCAGTTTTTTCTTCACTCAGTTTATCACTAACTAGGGATAGTTTTATGAAACAAATTGTTATACAAAGGTTCTCTTCCATACTTCAAAAAAAAAAAAAAAAAAATATATATATATATATTTTAAGTATGAAAAATATATATATATATATTTTTTTTTTAAGTATGAAAGAGAACATTTATCTATTTGTATAAGAATTATATATATATTTAAACTTGTCCATCGATTTAGTGCATTTCGCTTATGGGAAATTTATGGGAAAAATTACGAGAAAATTCATTATAAATTTATCATTATAATCTTAAATCATTGTAAACTCTCAGTTTTATATTGTGAATCATGTATGTTCAATTAAAATAATTTTTATCTTTTGACGACAGATTAACAAAATGATCAACGAGATTGCAAAGCTTATATTTCTTCTCCATCATCTATTGTTTTTGTTAAATGGAGCAATGGCCATCAAATCACCATGCCCGGAATATTTTCGTTATATTCGTAACAATAATTTCGAGGACATGGGACAAGTGGAAATACCATGGCCACCAAGAAATATGGCGTTGCATTTGAAAATAGAATTATCTGTGGCAACGTCTTTACCATCGGTAAAGTATTTTTTTTTAATAAGAAACGATAAATCGACGCCATTGAAAATATGTATCGTCTGTTATCTTTTCTTCTTTGTTTTTTTTTCTTTTTCTTTTTTTATAAAATAGTTTTTTTATAAAATGAAATGTTCTATATATATATATATATATATATATATATATATATATATATTATTATTATTATTATTATTATTATTATTATTATTATTATTTATTATATAAAATTTTAATTTAATGTACAATTTAATGTATTCCTAGAAAATGAACTTCCTTGAAAATGTAATATTATAGACCGATCAATTATTTAACAAAATCCGATTGATAAGATCTTCATTATTTTAGAAATATGTCGGGCGATTGGAATTGGCACAATCAAAAGAAGAATCAGTTAGAGCCGTTCAACAGGGAAGATCATTATTTTATTTAGTTCATTTTCCAATAAGCCAGCCATTACCGATCTTAACAAATATATGGTTCAATGAACAACTATATTGCAGTGGTCCGCGTGGTAAGTTTTTATATCACTGATCATTATCAATCATCAGTGATCTGATTGATAATTAAATCTTTGCACTCCAATCAATATTGTAATACAATTGAACAATAGTAAATTTCAAAAATTTCTTTATACAAAAGTTCTTGTAATTTTTAAATCTTATACGTCTATATAATTAAATAGACATTTGTATTAAATAGAAATGATTAATAACAATTAATCATAGAATTATTAACAAAGAAATTTTTAAATTTGATACATATTATTTATTTAATAAAACTATCTTGCAGCATTGGGACGAATCGTGACATCCATTGTTTTGGAACATACGCTTTTTCCACCAAGAATATTAACTATTTCACCTAATCAAGGAAACAATCTTGATACACAACCGAATTTCAATGATTTTATACCGTTCAATCAAATCTGGTCTCCGTCATTGATACAAGAAACACCATCACCACTACCATCACCACCACCACCACCACAACCGCCGCCATCATCGCCACCGCCACGACCATCACCACAACCATCACCACCATTATTCTCAATACCAAATAAAATGTTATCAGAAAACAAACCCTTGAATGATAACAGCGACGATAACTGTGGTCGTGTTAATATTCCAGATAACAATATTAATCCTTTAATAGCCAAAGGTTTGGAGACAAGTCCAGGTCAATGGCCTTGGTTGGTCGCCATTTTCGTCGTCAAGATACAATTTGAATTTCATTGTACTGGTACTCTGGTTACGAATAAGCACATTGTTACAGGTATTACATTAATATTACAGCAATAATCGCAACGATCTGTCTTTCTTAATTTCTGATAATTTTGGATTATTTCATTGAATATTAATTATCCTTGATTTGTCATCATTTGATCGAACAAATCTTAAATTGAATTGATACGTTTTTAATTGTTTCTTTTAAGAGTATCCTTGAAAAGGTAATTTTTCTTTCTTCTTAATAAAAACGTTCCATTTAAGGATTATCGATCCATACCGTGAAAATATAAAAATTAATAAGATCTAATTGTTTTACGCTAATTCTTAATTATTTATATCATTTTATATATATATATACGTTACAACATAGTTTAATATATTCTAAAAATATTTATCCAAAACTTTAGCTATATTAAAGATAATTAATATATTTAATTCGAGGATTTAATTTTCATTAATATTATATCTTTGATAACAGTGGCACATTGTACAAGATTAGATGACGTAATCTTACCAGCCAGTACAATGCTCGTTTCATTAGGACGTTATCGTTTACGAGATTGGAGAGAAGAAGGATCGGTTAATCGAGAAGTGAAAGAATACAAATTACATCCAGATTACAAGAGTGATATTAAAGATCCAACTGCTGACGCTGATTTAGCTGTAATAACATTGTGGGAACCAGTCGAATTTTCTGATTTTATCAAACCAATTTGTCTTTGGTCTGGATCAAACGATCTACGTGATATCGTTGGATCCAAGGGATATGTTATTGGTTGGGGTCAAGATGAATTTGGTAAATACTTGACTAATCCTCACATGGCCATTGTACCAATTGTATCTCAGGTAAGGTTTTTTTTTTTTTTTTTTTTTTTTTTTTTTTTTTTTTTTCTTTTAACAAAATTATAAATTAATATCAAATTTTCTTACTATTATCTTTTATACTTTTATATTTTATTTTTAATTTTATTTTAAAATTTGACTGACTATTAATAGCTTAGCTGGATCTTTTTTTTTTCGTTATCCGCTTGTTATCATTATTTGTAATGTTAAAATTTTTAGTATTTTTATTACAAATTTAGAATAGAACATATATATATATATATATATATATGTTTGTGTTATTTAAATATTTATATATTTATTTAAATAATTTTTCGAGTAAAAAATATTAAAAGTTCAATAGAAAAAGGGATATCCAAATAGTGGCAGATAAATAACAAAGAAGATCCACTTAGTTTTATTTTATATCACCATATATATATATATGCCTAATTAATTGAATTTCAATTATTATATAGGAAGATTGTCTCTGGAGTAATGCAGGTTTTGTCGCTTTTACATCCAATCGTACTTTCTGTGCTGGTTCTAGAAATGGTATTGGACCATGTAATGGTGATAGTGGAAGTGGTTTGGTGATACGTAAAACAGATGGACGTTATCAATTACGTGGTGTTGTTTCACGCTCTATTTTAGATAGAAGTACAATGTCCTGTGACCTTAGTCATTATGTTGTTTATGTCGACGTAGCAAAACATTTAGATTGGATACGTTTGCAAATAACTTTGTGAAGTTAAATTTGATAAGACAAAAATCGAGTAAATCCAGATGATATGGGCTGGAGATTATGAAAGCAGTCTAATTCAGATATTTTTCATAATATTTGTATTTGAATTATTTAATAATTATCATTTTCCATGATGACAACATATAGAAAAAATAAATATATATATTTTTATTCTTGTGAAAGATAATACTTTTAAAAATTAATTTATAAAGAAATAAATAAAAAAGTTTAAGAATAGAGCATCCTATAAAATATATTTTTTAATAACTCAAATGATTTACAATTAGAACACTTTCATAATCATTAGTTCATACGTTGTTCCTTTTAGATTTGTTACATTTTTTCAGCTACCTCTGTGATCAGTATCGCACACACACACATACACACACACACACACACACACACACACACACACACACACACATACATACATACATACATACATACATACATACATACATACATACACACTTATATATGTTAATCATTAACAAATTAAAAATAACAAAATATGGTTGATTGATTTTATACAATTGACAATAATATTCAAAATAGGTATACAAGTATAAAGTATATATATATATATTTATATGACCAGAGTAGATAATTTTCACGCGTATACTTACTTCATTATGTATATAGAGTTTATTATTAACGATAGAAGGCTTATTAGTTATATCAAAGAATATTATAATAGCTTTTATATATCAGCTTACATATCCTTCATATTATTACCCTTCGTCAATACATAATTTTGTACATAGATATGTAAAAAGAATTCTTTTTCTTTTGCTTAATTTATTTTAACTATATAGCATTATATTCTTCGTTAAATATTTATTAATGTAAATCATATATACTCGTGACTTAAACCAAATCATTTTCTTCCTCTTCGAAAATAATTTATTTAACTCTTTTGCAATTGTTCGCATTGTTGATGATCTTTATTTACAGGAATAATATATTTATTTAATGAAAATACTCATTGATTTCAATTCCATAATATTTTTATCAAAATCATTTTGTCTCTCTTCTATTCGTGTTATTAAAAATAAAAATTTAATCCCGATTACATTCAAAGATAAAATCTCAAAGATAATAGGACACATAGGTGAAACTTTAAATATAGGATCGATCATTATTTCCATAATTGATAGATTAAAAAGATCAAGTTTATTACAAAATATACACTTTTATAGACATATTTATAGCGAAATAACATACGTGTAGTTATTAAGTACCTTTTTTTTTTTTTTTATATATATATATATGCAGAAAGAAAGACCTCACCTCTTGAAAATCATTTCTTATAATCTATGAATAATTTTAATTATTAATCCTAAAATAAATTGATATACATATAAGTGATGTTATGTTTACAATATATAAAATAGATTTATAGTTTTTTTTTTTTTTTTTTTTTTTTGTTCTTTTTCTTTTTTTTTTTTTTTTTCTTTTTTCTTTTTTTTCCCAATAATAGGATAAAAGGTATAAGGTATAGAGAATGGAAGTACATAAAAAATATATGCTACCATTCCTCCAAACAAAATCTATTATTATTCTAAGGGCTATATCTATTATTATTGTTTTTAATCTTGAAGCAACAAAAGCATTTATATGTATACGTATATATACGTTTTCTATTTAATTATCATAAAAATTCAATAAAGCAAATAATTAAAAAAAAATACATTTTAAATATAATCTAAGTTAAAATATTAATTAATAATAAAGGAATGGTAACATATATATATATATATACTAAACACATGTATGAAAAAGAATGTCTTCTGTATCATAAAACTATGTTCTTTATTGTCCCATTTAAGAAGGTAAGTAAAATCCTCAATCCTCGAAGAAAATAACTCATAGATGATTTTTAATATGTCCTGGCAGAGATTAAAATGCAGTGCATTTCGAAAACCGCATAAATTTTATGCTTGATTTGTATCAACTTGGAAGTATTGTCGTGCGACTGCTCCTAAGACAATTTCTGCACTGAACACACCTAAGGATATTAAAAAAAAAAAAAAAAATAAAAAAAAAATAAAGAACAAAATATACATATATATAAAAATAAAAAAAAAAGTAATAAAATAAAGTAAAAAAAAAAAAAAATAATAACAACAACAATAATAATAATAATAATAATAATAATAATAATAATAATTGTTGAATTTTTCATAAATATTACTCACTGATATTAGCATGTAAAACGTCGGAAAGAAGATGAAGATCATTTTCATGAGTTACAATTATGTAATTTAATTTGGTACTATTCATCTCTTGTATTTGTGTAAGAGGTCTTCGTGTCTTTTCCATTATTCCGCCTGCACTTTCAATTATTTCCGCAATAGCTGACGGAGATGGAATAACACTTGGTGTTACATAAAATATTTTGCCCTAAATTAAAAAACGACAATGATTATAACAAATGTCAATTAAACGTTTCTATTATTTCCTTTTTTTTTTGTTTTTCTTTCTTTTTTCTTTTATCCTACCTTAAGTACTGTACCCCGATTAGGACTTGCCAAAGCCTTTTCTATATTACAATTAAAATTTTTTTCAAATTCTGCATCACCTAAAAGATATCCGCTCTCATCCAAAAAAGTATTTTTTGCTGAACAATCAAGTAACCATTGTAACGTAACAATAAATTTACATCGAGAAAGACAGCACAATAGTTTCACAGTACGTATTGGTGCCGACATTACAAGATGTGTAGCATCTTGCCAACCAGCTGCAAGAGCACCTCCTAATTCACGAATTCTCTGTAAAAATTAATTACTCTAAATATTTTTCATCGAGAATCATCAATACAGATTAAATCAAATATCATTGATTATATATATATATATATATATAAATACCTTGGCATGTTTTCTAGGATTAATACCAGAAAATAAAATCCTTGGTTGTTTATCTGGTGGAGGTGGATCTGGATTACTAACAACTATTGGTTCATCTAATCCTAAAAGATGTGGATCTTTATTTAATTGTGGTACATCCAAACGTGGCTTTTTAGATTTTCTTATAGAATTTGGGCCCTGTCCAACTTGCTTAACTTTGTCGTAAGATTCTTGCGTGATATTAATTGGCATTTTCCATGCAGCTATAACAAATTGAACGTATGCAATATTTCATTGATTTTAATTACATTAAAAGGAATTTTTATGTGTTTTCAATCTATTATTTAATTTACCCATAAGATGCGGGACTAATGAATAGTCCAATCTAAATGGATTACTAAGACTGAATTGTTGATATTTTGGGCTATCCAATTGATGCAATGCACTTGTCTGTCCACAGAGTAAATCTGTTAACCATTGTGCATTTACTACTGCCGTTTGCCATTCGCGTGCCTTTTTATATTTTTGTCCATCTGGTCTGAAATTTTATTACAAAAAAAAAAAAAAAAAAAAAAAAAAAAATAAAAATAAAAAAAAATGTTGATTTATAAGCTTCCAATTATTTTAATATTTTCTATTTCATTACACTTTCAGAAATATTACCTTCTACATACGAGCAATGTATTATGTCTTGAAAAGTAACTTGTAAATTTGGCACCTAACGCTTCTAACATATATTTTACTTTTGCTCGTTCTTCTCCTTCAAATCCAGACAAAGATACAATTTGTTTTGCACATGGAAGTTCAGTTAAACTAAAGGGAGTTGGGAAATGCAGAGCATGCCATGGAGGTAATACTTGTTGTTTGTTAACAACATCGGATAGCCAATGAGCACTAACACAACGTTTTCCCTCGCGTAATGCTTGCACTACTGTTGGATGCTTTTGTGTAATTGCGAGAACGTGCGTGGCACGTGTACAATATTGCGGTTCCACCTCTCCTCCATGTCTTTCAATCACTTGTTTCCAAACTGATACTTCGTTAGGACGTTGAACATCGTACTCAACAATTACGAAAATACAACCCAATAAAAATAAATCTGGTGGTACTAGAAATATATATATATATATAAAAAAAAAAAAACGCTAAATAGTACTTTATATAAAAAAAAATTATTGCAATATAATAAAAATATATATATGTAGCTTGGTTAACATAGTTGGTAAGAAATAATATATGCTTACATTTTAAATTTGGATTATGGCCATAAAACTGAGCTTTAGGTTGTTGCATAACAGGAGCATATTGCATTTTCATAGGAGCACCTGTTGGTGCACCATTTGTTATGTTCCCTAAAGTTCTTCTTTGATATGCTGCTAATAATTGAGGATCCTGAGAAGGTGGAGGCGGTGGTCTATGCTGTGCAGTCATTAATCTTAACTGACCAGCAGCACTACCTTCTGCTGCACCACCTTGCAATCTGTTTGTTAACATGTTTGCCAATGCAGTTTTTGTTTTAGCATTTACAAGCTGCTGATCTGGAGGAATTGGGGTATTATTTGATAAAGGTGTTAATGGTGGTTCTTGTTGAGCTCCCTGCTGCTGTTGTTGTTGCTGTTGCTGCTGCTGCTGTTGTTGCTGTTGTTGCTGCTGCTGTTGCTGTTGTAAATGTTGCAATTGTTGTAGTCTCGCCATTTGTTGTTGTTTTTGCATATGTAATTGTGCTATTTGCTGAGGAGTTAATGTTTGATTCTGTTGAAATGCTTGTCCTGTTTGAGAAGGTGGAGCTGCTTGTACATTTTGCCCGCTCTGTACTATAACTTGATTAGAAGAATTGATAGGCGTTAAAGCAGGAGGTTGTACACCAGGATGCACAGGTTTCTGTCCTGGTGGTTGTGCAATTTGTGGTCCCATCATCTGTGGACGTGGCTGTTGAATCCATTGTAAACCACCTGGTTGACCTGGTTTTCCAGGACTTCTTATTACAGCTATATGTGGGCCTTGTTGGGCCTGACGACTTTGCATTTGTCTTTGCAATAATAAATTTCGTTGTTTCTGAATTTTTTGAATAAATTGTGCTCTTTGTTGGGGATCCATTTGTTGTAATTGCTGATGCGTTTGAGCATCTAATTGAATCAATTGTCTAGGTGGTTGCGGTGGCTGCTGAGTCCATTGTCCTCCAGGTCTTTGTGGGCCAATTTGTTGTTGTTGTTGTTGCCTTTGCAATTGCAAATGATATTGTTGCTGTTGCCATTGTGCATCTCTTTGAACTATAAAACCTTGTTGATTTGGACCTATTAATTGTTGATTCTGTGGTTGCTGCTGTAACTGACCATCTCTTATAACAAATTGCTGTGAACTTTGAGGTGCAGATTGTTGTAATTGTTGGGATATTTGATGTATTTTTTGTTGTTGCTGTTGCTGCTGTAATAAAATAAGTTGTTGTCTCTGTTCAGTTGTCAGTTGTTGTGGTGGTCCTGGTTGTTGTTGATTCAATTGATGTTGTGCACCAAGTTGCTGCTGAGAAGGTAACTGTTGTAAAACGATTTGTTGTTGTTGAGTTAATTGTACTTGTTGCGATTGCTGTTGCACAGGAATTTGTTGTGGCTGTTGAGGTAAATGTTGTTGCTGCTGTGCTTGCTGAGAAGAAAGTTGTTGTTGATTCATTTGCTGCTGTGACAACAATTGATGCTGATTCATCTGTTTTTGCTGAGGTGTCAATAATTGCTGCTGAGGTGTAAGCTGATGTTGAGATAGCTGCGAATTTATTTGCTGTTGTTGTTGTTGAATTAACGTTTGTTGACTTAACTGCTGCTGTTGTTGTTGGTTTACAATTTGCTGTTGTTGAGGTGGTAATTGTGGAGCCTGGGTTTGATTCAAAAGTGTCTGCTGTGTATAAGTTTGCATCTGTTGTTGATGTTGGGTAAGTTGTTGTTGTTGTTGTGCCAGATGTTGTTGCTGTTGTGTTAACTGCTGTTGCTGCTGCTGTTGTATCATTTGATGTTGCATATTTATTTGTTGTTGCTGTTGTGGAGGTATATCTTGCTGTATTTGTGATGAGATCCCTTTCATTTGCGTAATATTATTTGTTTGAGAGGCTTGAGGCATCCAATTTGTTTGATTGATAATATTTTGATCTGACATGGAAGGAACATTTGGAGGTGCATTAGACAAACTTGTTGAAGCAACAGAACGTGGAAGATGTTGCTGTTGCTGTTGCTGTTGCAAACTAACTGCATTTTGCCCATTATTTGGATATGTTGCAGTTGTTGCAGTATGATTAGCATTGTTGTGTACTTGTAATGTATTAGAAGATACAGGTGGACTTGGTTGATTCCAAGGCATACGCTGTTTCAATTGTTCTAATACCGCTTTTGTTCTATCCTGCTCTTCTTGAGCAGCACTATTCTCTGTATCCTCATCCATGAAGCCAGTGATCATTGCTGTAGAACTATTTGGGGATGGATAAATAAGCAATCTTGGATGATATTCTATTTCACTGACAAGGGCAACCTTTCTACAACATTCAGTCACCCAGTCAGGAGTAACAATTTGAATATGATGTCTCATTGCAGCATCATATTTCAATCCAGAAGCTTTCCCAGTAATCAAATGGGTACAATATCTATCTAAACGTAACTGACATTTTCCGCCTTGTAACGTTATCGTTGCCCAAAGTATTTTACTATCTGCCCGACTTACTTGGGATATACATGCTCGTACATTGGAAAATAATTGATTTTCTTCTGGGGAAAAATAATGTGTCCTATTTACATATAACTATTAAGGGAAAAGCTTATGTAGAAAAACAATGTAAAACGTAAGATCCTTTTTATAAAATCTTTCTATAAAAGATCAAAGGAATTTTTTGTTTAAATTATTATATATAAAAGGATACGGTAAGAGTTTATTACATTTAACAGAAAATAGTATCCAATTCTGTGTAACCGCTGGAATCTCATAGAGATCTTTAGCTGCAGATATATCATTTTCAAGGGCATCATAGCCAGCTATTAAGTGTGTAACAAAATCACTGAAATAGTTGGATCTTTCTGCTCCACCTTCTTGTAATAAGTTTAAGATCTATAAGTATTTAAATGAGCCGTTCAGTTAACAGCCTGATAATGTCGACAAATGCGAATGTATAACCTCTAAAGTTATATATTACAATCTTGATTAGAATTGTAGAGTTTACATTTATACATCGTACTTATCGTTGAGCTAAATATATCGATATATAAAGATTCAATAGGTTAGTATCGATGAAATAATAATATAAATATCGAAATTGTAACATACCTTAGGATCTCCTTCGCCACTGACGTAGTACTTGACATTGGCGAACAGAGCACCGTCGAGTTTTAATTCCTCAAGACCGGCTCGTATGTCGCCCATTTTCACAAAATTTTTACAGAAAATTTTACTTTTTATATTTTACATATTGCACATAAACCATGAAGCATTGGTAAAATATGACTTCGCGATATTTGATAACAATAGTTCGCCGCGACGCTTTTGTTATTATTATGATTGTAAGGTTATGTCTTATACTAAGAAGGGAAACTACATATTAATACAACACCGTGGAGCCACCGTCAAAAGGAAAGAACTTCACATTGGTAACTACGACGACGATGGATAATCGCAGATCTTGTAAGGTCTTTTAACATTCGTACTTCGTATTTTTATTCCGAACGTGATAAGATTCATTTTATAGTATATATTAATTTTTACAATATTTAAATATATACTTTTACTTGAATTTATATTAATTTACAATATTTCGTATTAATTATAATTTTCAATTAATTATACGATTTGAAGAATGAGAAATTCATAGGTTATTTCGTATTACTTGTCAATTTATATTATATATACTTATATACAAGATATTAAATAATTTTAAGAATATAGAATAAAATCATAGATCTGCATTTCTAATTTGTAACATACGTTCTCTAGCCGCCTTAAACTGTTCAAAAACATTTTCCACATTGTTCATGAGCGTATTAACATTCTCTCTTTCAAAATATTTACTATGAAAATTTGTATTAATTGTATTTACATTATATCGATGAACAATGTTAATATTCATTTTAACATAACCACTCGATACAACATTTAAATTTGATTTGTCTAACGTCGCACTCTCATGTACTGATGGAATTCCACAATGTGTAATATCTTCCAATTCGTAAGTACCACCTGTAAAAAATCGACGAAGGGAATCAACAATATTCCCTGCTGGCCTCCAAGTGGGTATAGATAATTCATGTGTGCCTGGAGATAACGATATAGGTACCACTCCATATCCTTCTATACGATATCTATATAAAAAACCATTCAACATGTCATTTATATAACTTAGTTTCTTTAGAAAAGCATATAATGATATTAAAGATAATATATATATATATATATATATATATATACATATATATTTTAATAGCAAATATATACCTGGTCCAGCTATCAAGAGACGCTACAGATATTAATAAAGATGGCCATTTTGTAACGGTATCATTTTTAGTTAATACATTTAAATGTAAATCCAATAATATATCCATGATATAATCAAAGTATGCAGTTTTATCTTTTAAATAAGATTTTTGTGTTCTACCAATTAATCGTTCTTTTTCCTTAGTACTCCAATCTTTTGGCAGTACGATATAATAAGTTATAAATAAACCATTGTAAGAAAAATTGTGTGCAGAAACAATGTTTATGTTTAAAAAAATTTGTAATATGTTTGGAACCGTTACTTCTATTTCATTAGATATCTCAGCAGTTTTGTACAGCAAAAGTTTTTGTATTTCCTAAAAAAAAGAAAAAAAAACAAATTCTCTTGTAAAAAGATATAAAATATAATATATTTTTATTACATTCACTAATTATATGAAAGAGTAATCATTATAAATAAGATTACCTAAAGACAATACATTTTCTACCAAGCATGAGTCAAGTAGTTGTAATAATGTGTGAGTAATGATGTCAGTTTAGAAGGATATAAACAGTAATGTGTGTGTTATACCCCTTCTCCAACATATATATATATATATATATATATATACACATACATATGTATATACATATATATATATATATATATATATATATATATATATATCATTCAGCACTAGGAACATTTACATTAGTGAAAGAAAGTGTTGGAGGAAACATTCAGAGAAATATCAAAGTCAGTCAAACGTAGACCATCTACTGGTTAACATGGTTGATCATCAAAGTAGATCTTATCTATAATAAACTTTTACATTGCTTTTATAAACTCTGGAACATGAAGACTTTAATGAAGGAATCTAAGTTTTTTAAATACTCGATAAAAAAGTATAAGCAAAGAAATGAAATAAATTTTGTGAATTAATTAAAGAATCAGTGAAAAGATGTATACGTTTCTTTGTGCAAACTGTGTTATAAGAATATAAAACTTAATTATTATACTGTGGAAAACTGAAATATTAAAAGAGAAATTATTATAATAGATAAATAAAAGATGTTTTATCCGCAAAGAATGATAAGACAAATATCAGAAATTTCCTATGTGGGGTATGTACTGTTTTAAAATTAAATCATACATACTTGTCGTAATTCTTCTTGTTGTTGTTCCAAATCCGATGTAGTTTGTATTTCAGAAATATGTTCAAGCCAATAATCATATCTAATACCATTATCAGTTGTAAGAGTGTAAGATTCGTCAGTAGTAAAATCAGGATACATAGTAAGAATATTATGTGTTTTATCATAAGTTATTTTGCATAAAAGAATTTCCATATCAATGTCAGTCGAATGAAACAAATCTTTTTTATCCTTTCTACTTAAATCTATCATTATATACATTGTACTACGTTCCATATAAAAATAATGATTGGAACGTATTCTTTTATCATTGATTCTATCATCGATCACATTTTTATTATATCTAAGTGTAAACGGTTTACGATTTAGTATTGCCGGTAATGCTAATTGATTTTTAAATGACAAATATGATTGATAAGGCTTCGTAAGCAGATTTTCATTGGGATAATACGTATCCGTTTCTGTATAATTATATAAACGCGAGCCTTGCAAATTTTTTTCCTTTATGAGTTCATGATATTCTTTTTGTAACTCGTTAACGCAATTCTTTTCGTCGTTGTAAAATTCAATTTCGAAGGGACTGAAGATCTTCTCTTGCCATCTAAAAATACGTTCGTCTTCTTCCAAATAATTCGAATCTCTTGTATCGTTCGCGGTATCGAACAAGTCGGCCAGCAAAGATTTCTGTTGGGCGACTCTAACTCTGAAACAATAAACGATTCCATCGAAATAAATGCGATCTGGAGTATAAGAAACGATTTCTCTTTTCATGCCAGATGGCCCTCCTTGTTTTGCTCCTCGTGGCCTGTGTTTCATCTTATATTTCTTGGCCAATTCAATTTTAATCAAATCAACCAAAATTTTTGCTTGAAAATTTAAAAGAGAAATATTACGTTTTATTATTTTTTTTTTCTTTTTTGGTTTATATACGTTGACGAAAATTATTCCAAGTATTTCATTATCCAAAAACATTTCATTTGATATCAATTTATCAATGAGCACGAAGTTGATAATTAATGAATTATATATATATATATATGTGTGTGTGTGTGTGTGTATATAATTTTTTTATTTTTTTTTTTTTTTATTTAGAGAATAAGAGAACATTTAATCGGTCGTGAGAGAATTATACGCATGTATTCGTTTAATTGTCTAGACATCGTAGGATATCCGTGACAGGATCCTTTCAAATTTCAAGGCAAACAGAGAATGTTCTATCGCGATGTAAAGACCTAACGTAATAAATTCTTATTATGAGAATTGCTAATAATTCGTGACAAAACAAGAATTAACGAACGTATAAATGTATATATATATATATATATATATATATATATATATGTATATGTATATATGTATATGTATATACAAATGCATTGGTTGATCAATAAATAAAAATGAGAATATTATATTTTTATTGTACGAATACTTAATCTATAATAAATATCCAATTATATAGAAATAAATATACATAAATTATAAATATATAATTCAAAAATATATAAAACAATAATAATTCTTATAGAAAATTAGGAAATTATTTATTGACTAATTAATTATTATATTACTGGATTCAATATAATAAAGTATTAAAAATATACTATAATACATTACAGTATTATTTATATCAATATAAAATATTGAAAATTTTAATATAACTTATTGACTAATCCAATACATATGTGTGTGTGTATATAAAAAAAATATACCTTATTTTAAAATTACATATAGGTTGCTTAACTCGATAACTCGCTGCAATCTTTCTTCTTCCTTGAATATCCACCATCTTAATTTTTCTAATATGTTTGAGAAAAAAAAGAGGAAAAGAGAAAAGAAAAAAAAATTCGAACTATTTTTTATTGGCGTCCGTGCACTAGTAGGAAAAACAGTATAGTCGTAAACAAGAGAATAGCAAAGGTATACTAATCGTTGCTTAGCAACGTTACAATCAAAATAAGAGATCTGTGTGATTCATTCGACGAATCGAATTTGTTATTTCGTATTTTCTAATTGCAATGAAACATTATAAATATATTTTAAAAGAAAATTTTTCAACGACTTTTGATTTTAATCATTATCTTATTGTCCAACAATTATGAACTTTTTTTTTATTTTTATTTATTTAATTTTTTTTTCTCTTTTTTTTTTTTTTTTTATTCAAAAGACATTGAATATATTAAGAATTATTTTGCATCTAAAATATCCTATAAAAAGAAAAAGACAGAGAGAGAGAGAGAGAGAGAGAGACAAATTCTTTACTTTATTAAAATAATATTTTAATTATAAAACAAACCATTTTTTGTTCCTTTTAAATAATACTTTATCATATAAATACAATGATCTACAAGGTAATTTCACTATTACGCAATAGTATAACGCTAGGAATAAATCAATACGATATAAAAAAAAAAGAATGTAAATTAAAAATAGCCATCGAATGTTGCTATGATTGTCATGTCAGAAGTATACTGCTCAAAAGAAAAAAAAAAAAAAAAGAAAAAGAAAAGAAAAAAGGACAATTAAAGATGGCAATTCATTGTCACCTTTAACACGGCACTTAATTTCTAGAATTATAAGTGCTATGAAGTGCAGTAATAAAAAAAATCAATTTCAAATCAAATCAAATCAAGCCAATATGTTATTATGAAAGTGATTCAAGTTATTTAAAATATTAAAAGACATATTTTGTTGTGCTTTTTACTTTGTTGTAATTAAAATTTTCAAATCATATGAAAGATTTATTTTTTGTTAATAATAAATATATTCATTTTCTTCCTAATTTTGTTATCATAGAAAAAAAGAGATATCAAAATGTCAAAATATTTCCAAAATAAAAAGTATAAGACTTGGATCACTTTCATAATTACTAATTGTATATGATATGATTTAAAAATATGATATATACAAAATTTTATACCTTTTATATAAGTTACTTTTAATTTTTCTTTATGTTTATTTATTTATTTATTTTATTATATTTTTTTTTTTTTTTTTTTTCATTAGTCCTGCGTACACTGATGCATTCTAATCTCTCCTGTTAGTCTCCTGCAGGGATTGCAATATTGCAATTTGTAAAGATTTTATGTAAATATAATTCATATATACTTTATTATACCACACATATATATATATATATATATATATATTATATTATACAGCACTACATATACATAAACATCTAAAATAATTTATATTACACTTACTATATTTACAATTAAATAAATAAATTGAAATTTAGAATCGAATGTCACGATATTCAATTAAAAAAAAAAACAGAGAGAGAGAGAGAGAGAGAGAGAGAGAGAATGAAATCGTTCAAGCGAAAAAGATGAAAGTGTAAACAATCATAGTATTGCTAGTCATAGTTCCGGCTTTGATGAGTAATGAGTTTATCCCACGTTCATTTCTGTTTTCTTTTTCTTTTTTTATCGACAACGTAACATACTTTCACCTAAATTTTTATACTTATCTATTCCTATATTTATACATAATTAAAATCTCTATTTTGTTTTCAATTTATATACATATATATATCATGACAGATCTATATATATTACAGATCAAAATATGATAGATCTATATATATTATAGATCAAAACATGATAGATCTATATATATATATAACACATATACGCGCGCGCATACACACACACACACATGCACATATTTTTTATTTTTTATTTTTTTTTTATTTTAACGAAAGAATTTTCTCGGTTTATGTCAAGAAGGAAAGAATAAGAATAAGAATAAGAATAAGAATAAGAATAAGAAGAAGTGAATCGGCGTAAAACCGGTTTAAAACCGATTGCATTCCTCGCCAAAGACCTGTCCGTTCTGTCCCGTTGGCTTTCTACGTGTTATACGAGAGATAATCTCAAAGTAGTCCTCGCGAATTTAACGAAATTAAATTAATGTCTTAATCGCGAAACCCTTTTCTTTTTCCTCTTCTTTTCTTTCCTTATCTTTTCTTTCCTTTTTTTTTTTTTTTTTTTTTCTTTTTTCTTTTTCCTTTTTCCTTTTTCCTTTATTTATTTCATTTTTCTTTCTTTCTTTTGTTTTTTTTTGTTTTTTTCTAAATTCTTCTTCGCACCTTTATCGATATCACAGGAAGACGTTTATATGAGATATAAAATTGTCGAGATGAAAAAGGAGTATTTCGATAAAACGCGAGAAAAAAAAAAGTGATATATTTACTTGTAAACGATAATAGTGATATGATATATATATATATATATATATGATGCCGGGTTTTTTATCTTTTTTCTTTTCTTTTTTTTTTTTTTTGTTTCTAACTGTCATCGTTATTTACTCCCTCTAAACTAGAAAGCGCGGACTAAAATAAATCGTGAGTTTACCTATCTAACGATATTATATACACCTATGCTTCAAACAATCTTCCTGTGTTTATATTAATTGAAAATAAGCATGCTTCTTTTTTTCTTTTTTTATATATATACACACACACATATATATATATATAAATACACACACACACACAAACACATAAGGTACATGTTACGTAATGTTTAACAGTTATAGAGTCTCAACTTCTTGACCTCTATCTATGAAATACGAAATGATGGGAGTTATTGTTAGGCACACCTGGCGAAGGCCAAGTCGAATAATAGTCGTCCACTCTGTGACACATAGTAAGAGAATCGATGCAGTTGTTGTTGTTGTTGTTATTGTTGTTGTAGCACTGGCGGTAGTAACAGTAGAAGAAGCATTAGTAATAGTAACATTCGACGTTACGAGTTAAAAGTTTCTTATTTGATTTGATGGTAAAAAAAAGCAAAAAAAAAAAAAAAGCAAAAAAAAGGAAGAAAAGAAGAAAAGAAAAAAAAAAGGAAAAAAAAAAAGAAAAAGAATTTTCCCCCTTAATGGGAATATCTCTCTCTCTTTTTCTTTTGTTTTTCTTTTTTTTTTTTTTTTTTCTTCTTCCTTTCTTTTTTATACTTGGAATATTAAAAAAGTAATTTTACAATTAGTGAAAGATGAATGAATGAAACTTATTTGAACATTTTGTTTCATCCGTACAACACAGACAGGGGTCAGTGACACAACTGTAAAGGTAATTATTTTATTCTTCATGGATTCTTAAACGCGTTCACGGGATCGTGGTTTTTTGATGAAATCATATTGTCACATTTACTCTCGTCGTTTATGTTGTCATTGTCGTCGTCGTAGTAGTCTTTGTGGTCATCGTCGTCATCGTACTTGTTCTGTGTACTCATAACACATTTCTCTATGAAAGCGATAAGAGATAGATTAGAAATATACAATATTACTTTGTGTGATATCATAGCTATCTATCGTTTGAGTTTACTCTGACATCGATGAGTCGTATCTGAAGAACATTCACTCACCTGAGCTCATACAAATCTATAGGTATCTGTTTTTTCTTTTTCTTTTTCTTTTTCTTTTAATTTTAATTTGTCTCAAAATAAGGAATTGTTTATCAATTTTGTCCTCTCATCTTTTCTCCCCTTTTTTTTTTGCTTATTTCCTTCTATTAAATTTCCTCATCGAAGATTCAAAGCGAAAGGAATTTTTCTTTGACTTAAAAATATTTGTCGAATCACTTTTCATGGGATATTCTTTTAATTGTAATAGAGATTGGTGACACCGGTAATTAATTTTGGTAAAGAGCAATGACTTTACTCTTTAGATTATTATTTGAGCTTACGTTGAATCAATTTTATAAAATAGTTTTGTTACTCGAGTGATATTATATATTAAGTTTTTCTTTCTCCTTTTTCTTTTTATATTTATTTATTTTATTTGTTTGTTTGTTTATTTGTTATTTTTTTTTTTTTTTTTTTTTTTTTTTTTTTTTTTTTTGTTTTCTTTTCTATTTGTTTTAGAAGTTTCAAACTGATCAGGATGACGACTAATCAAGAAGGAGAGACTGGAATAACTATTCCTTTACAATATAATGATACTGTAAGAACTTATGCATGCTAGTTAGAATATTTCTATTAATTGTTTTATATATCTGTGGATTGAATCTTTTCAGCATTGGAAATCTATTTTTGAAAAATATGACCTAGATGAAGATGGAAAGATCTCTTATCAAGAATTGAAGGCTATGATACGAGCTTCTGCATATTCCAACGATATTCCTGCTAATGTTGTTCGTATAATAATGCGTAAAGCTGATTTAGATGATTCTGGATATTTAGAATATCCAGAATTTATAGCTATGGTATGTTTTTATTAATTAGAAATATAATCCTATTAAATAGAATATCATTATAGATCTTTATTTTTAGATACATAGGAAAGATATGCAAGGAGTATTTGGTCATCTTGTACAACGTTATGTACATTCAATGGTGCCTCAAAGACCAATCGCTGTACAATATTCTACACAAACTTCTAGTGATATCCCTGATGGTCAATACGAAGAAGAATATAGTTGTAGACCACCTGCTGTGGCAATGATAATCATATCGATATTAGAGATTATTTTATTTTTATACGATGTAGTTGAACATAAGTCTCTTTCCATGGATGGACCAGCAGCAACTTTATTTATTTATGATCCTCACAAAAGATACCAAGCATGGAGGTATTTGACATATATGTTTGTTCATATCGGGTAAGTTTATTATTAATGTTGATCGATTAATTTTCCTATTTATAAAAGAGATTTTAAAAAGAGATCATTATTTTATCATACAGAGTTCTACATTTGGTCGTTAACTTATTGGTGCAAATTATGCTAGGCATACCTTTGGAAATGGTTCATAAATGGTGGAGAGTATTAATTATATACATAGCAGGAGTGATAGCTGGATCTCTTGGAACTTCGGTTTCAGATCCTACTGTTTATTTAGCAGGAGCATCCGGTGGTGTGTATGCATTAATTACCGCACATGTAGCAACGATACTGATGAATTGGTCAGAAATGGAATTCGCTGTCCTTCAATTATTAGTGTTCCTAGTTGTAACTACAGTTGACGTAGGTCAAGCAATATATAGTCGTTACGTTGTAGTAGAATCCAACAATCAGATTGGTTATGTAGCTCATTTGGCTGGAGCTGTAGCTGGACTTCTTGTTGGTATAAATGTCCTTCGTAATCTGGAAGTAAAAACTTGGGAAAAAGTCGTTTGGTGGGCCAGTATTGTTACATACACAGTACTTATGACGGCAGCTATTTTGTGGAATATTTTATATCCCTCTTATTATGAAAAATTATAAAAATAGAATAATGCCTTTTATATATATATAAATAAGTAAATATATATATATATATATAAAACGACTATTGTAATATCTCAATTAAAATTGTTCAAAAAATGTGACTAATCAAGAATCAGTACAAAGTGCATATATTGCGTAGGGGAAAAAGAAAAAAGAAAAAAAAATTCCTTTTTATACGGAATTTTATGCGAGAAATATTTTATAATGAAACTATTATAAATTGTTCAAGTTTGAAGATGATCGATTACGACATGAGAAGCACAAACATATTTATGAACAAAATTAATTTGCTTTAATGACTTCCTGTATTATGGATATATATATATATAAAATATCATTTAAGATGAACACACACAATTATAAGATCTACTGTGATATACAATGTTATTATGATGAGCATTGTGAAACAAGTAATCACTTACTATCATTACAAATTTCTTATTGCGTTTCCTGTGGTGAAGTTAATGTATTATTTATCTCTCTACAATCAATTTTGCGTATTGCACATGTGAGAGCGCTACCTCTTCTGTTTATATATCGCTCGTACAAGCATATTATTACTCTTGAATTTTTACACACACAAAAGTACATTTTGTGTAACAAACTGCTATAAAAAAGTAAATTATTAATTTGATCTATTATACCATATGAAAATATGAAAAACAATTATATATAGAATAAGAGGAGCAGTATTATTTCTTTTCATTTTTTTTTTCTTTCTTTTTATAATCCATGTTTTGTTGATTTATATGCAACTGAATTAATTTAGTTTAACAAAACATGATAATACACATATAATATGTATATAAATGCATATATATATATATATATATATGTATATATATGCATTTATCTCTATAATTTAATTATATTATCAATAAGAATATTTTGCTTAAATTTTTTAATTTTACTATACTTTAAAGAAATAAGTAATTACCTATACCTTTTTCTGGATTATATAATAGTTGTATGTAGCTAGGCATTTCAAAATTATATATATATATTTTTTATTTCATTGGCTTCCGATTTGTCTGTTACCTGATGTACCTGAATTAAAAAAAAATTTTTTCTTTTATTACGCACATGTAACAGATGAAAATTCTTTTTTTTATAAATAATAATAATAATACATATATACGTAATTAAGTAATCATAATAATTTTAATTACTAGTATTATATATATATATATAAATTGACATGGTAATATCTATACCTGAACCAAAAATAAAAAA